>NW_017308256.1:0-15808 GCF_000935625.1 Nanorana parkeri | reverse complement strand
GGGGGGGGGCTTTGGGGAAATATTAGGGGTCTAAAGAGCCCCCTGATATTTCCCTTTTAAAATAGAAAAAGAAACTGAGGACACAAAGTCCTCCATCTCTTTTTCTGCAGCCTCTATTCTAAGGTAGGTCCCCTACCTTAAAGAGGATGGCGGTTCTTGCAATCATGGTGAACGCCTCATGCCGAAGGAAGGAAGAAAGCAACTATCAGGCAGGGATCTGCAGGGAAGGCTGCACACATCACCAGGACAAACTCCAGAAATATGTGACAGCAAAAGACAAGAGCCAGGCCCAGTCTGATAATATGTCAACCTGCCTTCTCTGATAGATCTCAACTGCAGATACAGAGGTCAGTGGTATGTGCAGGTAATGGGTTTGAGTCCTGTATTACATCATACAGCCAACAATAAAG
Source organism: Nanorana parkeri (assembly GCF_000935625.1). Classification (NCBI taxonomy): domain Eukaryota; kingdom Metazoa; phylum Chordata; class Amphibia; order Anura; family Dicroglossidae; genus Nanorana; species Nanorana parkeri. The sequence goes on along the minus strand of NW_017308256.1, from coordinate 15,398 downwards.
TCACTGAGGAAATGCGTGCAACGCAAGTAATGGTGTGGAGATCTGTATTACATAATGTAGGAGTACAGTCATAGTGGCAATGATGATGTGTTAAACGCAGGTAAGGATTTGAGACATGTATTACATCACACAGCCAAACAATAAAGTCACTGAGGAAATGCGTGCAACGCAAGTAATGGTGTGGAGATCTGTATTACATAATGTAGGAGTACAGTCATAGTGGCAATGATGATGTGTAGAACGCAGGCAAGGATATGAGACCTGTATGCCATCATGCAGGAGCACACTATAGTCACTCACAGAATAAAAGTCTTGAAAACATAATTAAATAGTAGTACTTGCGGCCAGTAGATTTGTCCCAGACTAGTTGTAAGGCCCGTTCACACCTAGGCGTATTGAATATGCGTGTTTGTCGCGCGCTTTGCGTCACATGTTTTTAACGTGATTCGCAGTAAAAAACGTGCGACAAACGCGCGTTTCCGAGGGCTACTTGGCTGTATCCCAATGGAAACGCGCGACCAAAACGCCCCAAGGCCGTTTTGAAGCGCGTTCAGACGGACAGAAATACGGAAAGGTGTGAACCATACCCATAGAAAACAATGGGATTTTCATGTTTGTACGTTTTGTAGAGCGTTCATAGAGCGTTGAACGCGCGACAAAACGTAAGCCCTCGTTCACACCTGAACGTTTTGTAGCGCGTTCTACGCTCGAAGAAAAACGCTCAAAAATATAAATCCCATTGTATTCAATGGTCTCGTTCCCACCTTGGCGTATTTCCGCCCGTCCCTAACGCGCTACAAAACGGCCCACGCCCGAAAAGGTACAGGTATTACTTTGGGCCGTTTTGTTGCGCGTTTCCATTGGGATACAGCCAAGTAGCCTTCGGAAACGCGCGACGGAAATAAAACGTGCGACCGAAAAAAACGCGTGACGGTCGCACGACAGACGCACATATGCAATACACCTAGGTGTGAACGAGACCTGAAGGTGTGAACAGGGCCTAAGAGTACTTGTGCACAGACTCAGCTGCAGGGAAGTCCGTTCAGAGCTGTATCTGGAGGCAAAGCATAGGGCAAGGAGGAAGCAGCTGCAAGTTGATTAAAGAGGAGTGGATGCTGCTGCAGTGTTGGTTGATCGAGAGAGCTCAGAGGAAGCTGTAAGAAGGTTTAGTTATGAGGATATTCTATGCAGCACTGAAAGAGAGCGGTGAGGCAAATTGCTTGTAGAAGTGGAAGCCAAGATGGAGATGACAAAAGAGGCAGCAAAAGGAAAGCAGTTAGAAACAGATCCCCACCTGGGCTCCTGCACAATAGCCCTGTTGCTCACCACCACGCCGCTTGTAATCCTAATTAGGACATATGCGGGACACCACGCGCCCCCAAGAACTGCCAGAGGGGGCTCCCAGCCCTAAAGGCACATTGAGCAGTTCAGGAACTGGGACTACACCTGGGAGAGGCTGAACCTAGGCGGCACTGCATCACTTTATGACCCAGAGGTAGGGGCGACGTGACTGGTCGCAGGTAGAGACACGAGGACAAAAAAGAGAATGCAGGGGGAGTCTCTCTCTCTTTTTATAGATTGTTACTGGTCCTGTGGGTAGGGATAAGGGGCGGAGCTTATCGTTTGTATGCTGCCATGAAAGGCACCAGGAAAAAAAGTGTAGGATGTAAAGCAAGATTCTGAATATTCCTGTATTTTCCATGACAAACAAAAAGTATTAAAATATAGGCTGCACTCACAATAATGTGTACAGGGATAAGCATCTAATAAAGTCATGTGACCTCTCTGGGAGAAGGATTCATAGGTCCTCAGAAAGCAACACAGGCTATTGCATAACCTTTGTTGATATTCAGGGAAGCGATGTACTGTATATTGAAATAGTAAAATTAGTGACAAATGTATAAAAATAGTTATAAAGTTGCACTCGCAGCATTGCATGGAGAGTGGAGCTTGGATCAAGGATAGATCTGTCACTGGTCCAAACCAGCCATTTGGTGCAACATGTCTCATAAGTGGTGTGAAGTGCATTCAATGCTGTCAGGGAGCCAAGAAACCAGACAGAAACATAAAGTGTAGGTTAAAAATGAAAAGCAGTTTATTAAAAATATCAATAAACAAAATAGCAAAACAAAATTGAGAAATTCCAGGACATCATCGGTGCCAAGCCAGAGTTTATGTGCCAAAGTGAGTAGTCATCCAAGCCAGGTCAAGGAGCACTAAGAGTATGATGAACTGAAACATTAGTGAACTGGTGTTAAATAGTGAACTTGTATTCCATCATCACTCTGAGACAAGACGTTGTCAGGAGTTTTCCAGTAGCTGTAGACAGATGATGTTTGCAGGTTTGGTCATAAGAGGGGGCCAAAGAGGAACAAACAGTGTCAGACACACTGCAATGGAAAACAGGCTGCAACTCGACAGCAGAAGGAAGATTAAGAAACCATGATGGATACACTGTATTTCCCATAGGAAGCCATGACATCCCAAGCTTTGTACAGATGTAGCAGTGAGTGTACCAGTTCTCCTTAGGTATCAGGAAGAAACAGCCTTCTTCCTCTATTTTCTATGGCTGACTATGTGCCCTTTTCATTTAAAGTGTATCTATGCATAAGAATATCAATATAATATGTTACTGCCTAGAAGAGATGAGATGTCTTGGCTGCATTTGTTTTCCTCTTTTGGGCTCTGTTTACTATATTTTTAATCTGGTGATCTGGCCAGTAACACACTTCCTGCCCAAAGGTGACAAACTCACTCACTGTAGTCTGTCCATGGAAGAGTAGCATGGTTAGCCTAAGCTGTTCTCCAGATTTAAACTACAGAACACCTCTTTCTATGTTCTACTCCACAATATGGGAGGTTCTATGACCTGAAGGTGAATTGCTCAGGGATGATAACGTGAGAGCTTGATATTTTTGTGCAGCACTGACAGAAGGAACAAGACATTACAAGATCACTGGAATTCTATTTGGATCAACAAGCATTTTATTGTACTTATGGAATTGATACATCAAAACACTTTTCAATACAGGTATTCCTCACTTAACAACCGAGTTCTGTTCCTACGACCGGGTCGTTAAGGGAGGAACTCTATACAGTACTGTACTGCATTAGTACAGTACTGTATATCGCTGCAGATGTACAGTACCGAACAATGTACTGTACATCGGGCAATGAAAATACTTACCGGGACCCGCAGTGAAAAACGGAGGACATCACTTCCGCCGGCGGCACGTCGCACTGACGTGCAAAGTCGCTCGGAGGGCGAGTGGTCGCAAAGCAGGTAAGTCAATAAGTGAGGATTATCTGTAATATATTTGTTCTGACCTTGCTCTAAGTTGCCCTGTGTCCTGTATGCAGCTTTACATGCAGCTAAACCCTTATACTCTGCAATAAGCCAGGATGGGTGAAATCTTGATGCTTTATTCACAAAACAGATTGGGGTGAAACTGGTGATAAAGAAAATAGTAACATAGACTCAGTATATAAAACATGTAAATAAATATTTTACAAATGTTCAAAGAAACAAATCCATCCATACCAGCGATGCTGCCTAAGAGAGATGTGGGCTCTTTCCTCCAAACACGTGCTGTGCATGACAGTGGATTCCTCATGCATTAGTTCTAAAATGGAGCCTGAACCAACATGCCCTTGTTTTCTTTTCTTTGACCAGAGGGATGTGGGAAGTTTTTTATTAAAGGAAAACAGTCTTGAAGCTGCTGTATATAGAGATGTTTTCTCGCAGGTAGGTAAGCCTATTATTTCTACATGCCGGTGGCAGAACAATATTTCACAGACAAAAAGGTAGAAAATTAGAGAAGTTCATTGTTAGGTGCTACAGCACTAAGGGGGTTATTCTTAAAAGGGTGAAGGGTTTGGAGAAGGCAGGAAAAGTGAACAATCTAGGCCAGAATAGCTGATTTTGAAAACATCTCCAATTCAGCTCACTTTTCAGTTCAATTACGTTGTCCTAGATTGTTCACTTCTCCGGCCTTCTCCAAACTCTTCACCCTTTCGTGAATAACCCCTTAAGTTTGGGGAACAAAGCTCCAGAATTAACACATTTGAGCAACATACATTGTATATTATAGGTTGTAGTAGTGGCCTTTGAGATTCTAAACAAATTCCACTTTACGGGTATCATGCATTAAATTGTTAACAAAATGCTCTCATGTCTGATTTACAAGTGTTTATTTCCAAATTTTAACAGACAGTGAAACTTGCCACAGATGTCCCAATGAAGAATGGCCTGATGAGAGAAAAATTAAATGTGTTCCTAAAACATATAATTTTTTGTCCTATGAAGACGATGTGATTGTGACAATTTTCTCATTATCTGCTTTACTTTTTTCAGTCATAACATTGTTCATATTATTAATTTGTATCTATTACTGGGACTCTCCAGTAGTGAAAGCCAATAACCGGACTGTTAGCTTCATCCTCCTGAGCTCCATCTTGCTGAGCTTCCTCTGTGTCTTCTTGTTCCTTGGTCGTCCTGTCCATATAACCTGCATGCTCAGACAAATGTCATTTGGGATCTTCTTCTGTGCTGCCCTCTCTTCCATTCTGGCAAAGACTATAACAGTCTGCATTGCATTTAAAGCTACCAAATCTGGAAGTTCCTGGAGAAAGTGGGTGGGGGTCAGTGTGTCTTATTTTGTATTTTTTAAATGTTTTTCTATCCAAATTCTGATCTGTGTTATTTGGCTGTCAGTGTCTCCTCCCTACCAAGAGTATGACATGCACACCTATCAAGATATGATCATCATTCAGTGCAATGAAGGGTCAGTAATCGGATTCTACTCTGTGTTGGGTTATTTGGGGTTTCTAGCAGCTGTGAGCTTTGTTCTGGTTTTCATGGTGAGGACATTACCGGACAGTTTTAATGAAGCCAAGTACATCACCTTCAGCATGCTGGTGTTCTGCAGTGTCTGGATTGCCATGATCCCGGCTTATCTGAGCACCAGAGGGAAATACATGGTGGCTGTGGAGATATTTGCTATACTGAGCTCCACTGCTGGTGTACTTTGCTGTATATTTTTACCAAAATTATACATCCTTTTTTTTAAACTGGAGATGAATGTCAGAAAAACCATGTTGGTGAGAACATTTTAATAAAACAAAAAATGCTTATACTGATTTACAAAGAAATACAATGTTACCCACCAAAACATTTGTTCATTATTTGTCCATGGTTTTTAGCCTTCAACATCCGTTGACATGTTTAATGTATAAAATAATTTAAATTTAAAAATTCAATTTCTTCTGTATTGGTTATTTACATCTAAAAGTCACACTACACTCAGGAGTTAAATCTTTCAAATACATTCAAGTACCCCAGCTATTAACAACAATGTATCTTCTTTGTGTATCACTCATCTGTGCATCCTCAAATCATCTCTGGATTAGTGCTGACACTGTCATTCCTTCTGGAGGGTGACTACTTTTGTTCCCCATGGTCCCTGTGTGTTTTGTAAAGTAGCCCCCACACCAAGTTTGCTTCCTTGATGGACAACAATCTAAATAAAAATGAATGCAAATTCCATGCTAGGTCAAAGCTTTCCAATAATTACATTTCCCAACTTGCTGTTATCATTCCAACAAAGAGGAATAGTTGATTGGAGACTGTTGAGTAGTTAATTTCTCAACTTTTCTGAAATTCCAGATGGTTCTCTAGTGGACTGGAAGGAGAGAAGGATATCATGTTGAGGTCTTCAGTGGAACAGCTGTGTGTGGGGCTGTGTCTGGGGATTGTGTGGAGATGAGGAGCATGTGAGATTGTCCGTGACATTGCAAATCAGGTGGTCTATGCGGCAGAGTGGTGTGCGGTTGATGCGCGGTGGCAATCGAATGAGTCAGGGGTGAGGCACTTTGCTCAGTCAGAGAGCGGGAGAGGGAGCTGTGCAAAGACGCGCCAAGCACGAGGTGCTTGTGATTAAACTGTGGATAAGTGGCTGCTGCTGAGAAGGGATTGCAGCAGTGTGTTCATACAAAGGTACAGTGTGTGCTGAGAGAGGGTGTGCTGCTGAATGGGATCTCACATACAGCAGAAAGTGTCAATTGGGAGAGAATGTCGGGGGGCTGAGGGGGAGAGAGCATGTTTCTGGGGGTACTGTAAACTATATTGATCTGCTGGGCACTGTGAATTGCACTGTGTACTGTGTTTGATCTACTGGGGGCATTGCAAACTATTGATCTGCTAGTTCAATATGCATTGATTTGCGAGGGGCACTACAAACTGAATTAAATTACTAGGGACAGTTTGAACTCCAGTTATCTGCTGGGAGCCCTGTGAACTGTATTGATCTTCTGGGGACACTGTTGACTCAATTGATACTCACATGCTGGGGGCACCATGCTAGCATATTAATCTGTATTGATCTGAGGGGAACTTTGATACTGTATCAATCACAAAGTGATATTGTACAAATCTGTGGGGGTCACCTTGTAACTACACTGATCTGTCAGGGGCATCATGTTAGTGTACTAACCTGTTTTGGGGCACTGCGATAGTCAGCAAATCAGTAAGTATGCACTGCAATATCATGATAGGGCACCTATTAATCCGTTCAGTGGAACTATAATACTGAACTTACCAGCTGGGGCCCTGTGTTACTGGATAAACGCATGTCACTTTATACAGAGTCAGGAGAATGTAAATGAACAAATAACTCTTCAAAATCCCAATTAAGTAGCAAATGTATAAGTAAGGCTATCAGGTGCATGTCTTGCTCCATGTATGCACTACTTGAGTATGCGCACAAGAGTAAATACTGCTGTGTGAGATGTGAGCTAGTTGTTGCTTGGAATTCCAGATCTTATTTAGTACTCACCCAAATGCTCTGATACTTACCCCCGATACCGGAACGTCTGGTCAGAGGGAGTACCATAGTAGATGTTCTGTGTGTGTATAGAGTATTAATATAGTGGATGTGCAGGGGCTGAACATTCAATACTATTAAAAACCCAAAAAAATTGGAGCTGTTTCCAGTAACAACCAAACAGAATTCTTCTGTAAGGGTTCTATGTAAGAAACCTGACTGGTTGCTTTGGGAATTTAGACCAAGATTGTGTTCTCTTTCATTTACCTCCAGTCCCATGAGAATTCACTCCAGCCTTTTGTAAGAGTGCATTATTGTGGAATGCCGAGCTCCTAACTTTCCCAGGGGGGATATGGTGCCGTTACCTATGGTAGTGCTGAAGGCCAAAGTATTTTTTTTCTGAAAATCTGTTTGTTTACAAATGGCTTTTTGGGGGGAGCCAGGGGGCTTCCAAAGAAGAGGAACTTCTGTCTGCCATGTTTATGTTTGACACTGCCAGTCTATACAAAATTAATGTGATGCTTTAGTGCAGCATATCTTACCACATGGTAACACATTGCATTCACATAGGTGTGTTAACATAATATATAATATATAGTGTGCAGGAGACCTTAGCGACGTTGCTGTATTGTACATTCCCCTCCGGCCTGCTGTATATGGTTAACTTTCATACAATTACAAGGAGATGAGAGGCTTTGTCAATGCTCCATGTCCTGTGATCCGCCTCCCAGCTTTCTGATTGCCTGGGAACCCAATTCCATGCTTTTAAGCCAGTTCAATGCTGATTGGCTGGGAAGTCGGCTTCCCAGCCAAGCAGTATCGAGCAGTATCAAGCAGATGGAACAGTCGTCTTAATGCTGATTGGCTTGGAACCTGGTTTCCCATCCAATCAGCATCGAGCCAGCCAAACTGCATGGGGCCTTCTTCCTGGGCAATCAAGAAGCCAGGAGGCGTGTCATTACCCAATGCTCCGGGAAGCCAGCTCCATGCTAGCAGAATTACCGGTATCAGTACTCTATCGCCGCTTACCGAAATATAAATGTACTCGTACTCGATATCAGAAAAATGGTATTGGTGCATCTCTATTTGTTATATCCCAATCAATATGCACAGATACATGATATTGGGGATATCAGTTCTGGGGTAGCATTACTGTTGCAGAATACCACCTCTAGCCTCCAGGGGATGACTGCTTCAGTATGGAGGATAGCAGGATCGTAATCAAGAAAAAATGATTTTGGTGGTAGGGGACTCAAATATGAGGAGTGTAGACAGAGTTATCTGTCACCTTGATCTCCAAACAGTATCTTGTTCACTAGGCACTCATTTCTGGCACATTGTAGATTGAATGGACAGATTGTTGGGTGTGGCTGGGGAAGATCCAATGTTCATGGTACACATATGTACTAATGGCAAAGTCACAAGTAGATGGAGCATTGTCAAAAAATATTTCAGAGACCTAGGTCAGAGGCTAAAGAAGAGGATCTCTGAAGAGGTATTCTCTGAAATACTGCCAGCACAAAGAGTTATACTAGAGACACAGCAAGAGCTAAAAGAGCTAAACAGGTGTCTGAAGAGTTGATGTGCAGCTCTGTTGGGAGATAAAAATGGTACCAAGGTTGGAGGGAATTTGTGAACTAGGAACTAGGGGGAGGGATCAAAAAATACCAGGCTATACTATGAGCAAATATTAAAGAGGTAAGTTACCACAGAGGAAAGGGGAGAAGGCACGAGAGGAGTAAAAAGGGGGAACAGGATAAACATGAAGGAAACGTAAATTACCGGAGCCCAAAAACTAGATACCAGAAGAAGCTTTTTAGGGAGCCAATAGAGACCAATGATAATAATACTAATAATTAAAAACAAACTAAACTCCATAAAAAAGGCATGTTTATGAATACTATAAGTCTGGCAAAAAAATGGGAGAGCTAGAACTTTTACTAACTGAGGAGGATTATGACTTTGTGGGAATAACTGAAACCTGGTTCAATAATTGTCCTGCAAATGTCAAATGGTACAACTTATTTCGGAGGGACTGAGACAATAGAAGACGGGAATACATGAATGTCAGGAAAAATATGATATTGAATGTGTAATGTGCAAAACTGAAGTGAAATTGACAATGGGAGCTAGTCATGATCTAGACCTCATGCATTTCACAGTCAGGCACATTTTCCATTAGTAGCTGGAGATAAAATGAAAAAGCTTGCCCCTGCTGCAGCCATTGAAGGGGGATGACGCGGTACATTGATGCAACTTCTACTGCAGGATTCATATGGAAATAAAGATTACTTCACATCACGTTCCATGATTAAACTTAATTTCAGTTTCAGTGAAACTATAAAGATGTGGGGTCAATTTTATTTATTTATTTTTGGTTTGTACATGTTTATGTTTTATATCTGTTTTTGGAATATTTGTATAATATTTTAAAAGGTAGAATTATTACAGGTACACACTGGATTTGGAAAAGGCAGATAAACTAGATATATATTTGCAGATGATCATTGTATCATTTAAAACAAGTCAAAGAGTTAAAAAGGAACTCAACATGTGCTTTGTTTTCAGCTTTATATAATATATGCTCCAAGGATGTAAATTGTACAAAAAGTACATAACACAACACAGATTAACACTAAATACGTGGTATATAGGAAGGGAGGAGGTAGTAAAAAGAGACATGAGGCGCTAAACAAATACATCAGCTTTAAAATGTGTATAGGCACCCAAATATAAGGTGAGAGGGGAGCAGAGACCCCAGACCTTACAAACAAGAGCCAACTTAGACTACTACCTGGTAAAATGAGTATAGATGAAACTGTCCAGATTAATAATCCTTATGACTTCATTAGAGAGGAATATGAGGTAATGTCAAAGGGGCTCACCAAAACGCAAACTGGACAAATTTAAGTTAATAAGATATGAATCTTTTTGTGAGGAAATTGTTAATGAAGCAAATACAAGATAATGGAGTTGATCCTGGAGGGTTCACTCACTGATTGCAAATAATATTCTGGAAAATATTACACGCTTTTTATGGGAGGAAGAACATGTTTCTGACAAAGGAAAATGAGGATGAATTTGACTCATAAAGGTCATAAGCAATTTAAACCAGATCAACCAGGTTTACGTCCTTGTCTCAGAATGTGAATCTTTTTTAATGTTGTACAAAAGGCTATAAGGGATAGTGATGGACAGAACATACCTGAGTTTGGTTCTAGTTCGAACTTTAGAACATGGAAAACGTTTGAACTCAAACCTAGAACTCAATGGGACTATGGGACCAGAACTCTGAAGTTCCCCAAAATGTCCCCATTTTGAAGGCTTATATGTCCCCCCCCCAAACCATACCAGACCCTTTAGGTCTGATACTGTTTGCTTTTGGTGATATATCTCAGTGTCAGATGTCCATGCTCCTTATGTGTTTAATAATGCCCTCACCAGACGTACCCAGAAGTTTTCCCTCTCAATGAAAGAAGAGAAGGTCCATTCTGTGTGAAGGCAAAATTTACAGCTTCTCTCCTCTCCTCACCCCTGAGAACACTGAACGGACATTCTCTTCTTTCATTGAGAGTGAAAACTGCTGTTTACGTCGGGTGAATGCATTACACATAAGGAGCACGGACATCTCAAACATTGTGATATATCACCAAAAGAAAACTGCTTCATCAAGTTGAAAAGGACGGAGGAGCAACAGCAGCTAAGGTACAGGGGGGAGGGGGGCAGCGGGGGGATTAACAGCCGGAGTCTCTTCTCACTTCTCGTGCTGGCTACAGAGGTCTGTGAAATGGACACAGAGCTCTGCAGCCGGCACCAGCAGGAAGAAGAGACTGTCCACACAACACTTACCTCCCGCCATGCTGTCACACTTCTGTCCGGAGAGGTCAGAGCGGAGAGGGAGCCTGCGTTTGGTGGAGAGGTATTCCGGGGGAGGGGCTATGGGGGTCAATGGCCGAAGCTAGTTAAATTTTTCTTAAAGAGCCGGTATCTGATCTATGCATCGGGGCATTTTCAGGAGTATGAGTACTCCTGAAAATGCCCTGTATCGGCCCCGATACCGATACTAGCATCGGTATCAGGACATCCCTAGAGTAAATTAATAAAAATATGTCTGACTTTGTCAACGTGATGCATCCAGGATCTAATTTCTGTATGAAATACCCAAAATGCATAAGGATAATTGATGGGTAGATCAATAATATCATGGTGTGGATCATTGACATTCAAATTCAATTGATCATTGAATAAGGCCAGCATGTACTCTATGCAAATAATTTTAGGATCTCATGCAAATACACTCTCTTAATACATCAGAGATACCACCAGGATGAAAGCTCATTGTGACTGTTGAGATCCATACCCACAGTCTGTCGCTCCTTTCATGATAACCAATAAATGGTTATTTCCTAATGCTATGGATCAATGTTGAATGAAGCTTACTATGTTCATTGTTCTTTTTTATATACTATATACTGAAACATAGACTTTAAATAATACCACTACTGACATTCATGTTTTGTTGATTTTCTTTATGCCTATTGTGTGTGGCTTGGATCATCTATATCCTGATCCTGCGCTTAAAGTTCGGACTTGTTTTATCATCTCTTAGCTGCTGACAGTCTGACCCGCAGCTCCACACTCCTCTTTTTGAGCATGCATATATGCAGGAAAACTTTCCCTTTATACCGGGCAACTATTATATCCTACAGAATGCCTCCTCTATTTTACCTTTCTTTGTTTTGTTCACCTTCTTCTTATGTCCACCTATCTATCATGACCTTAATGGGTTACTCAGCTAGTAAGACTTAGAAGGATGGGTAGAATTATCTGTAGTACCTCTCTGATCCTCCGTACCACTCTATCTAAGCACCCCATCTTTATTCTGCCTTTATGCCAAATTCAATATGTACAAAGTCCTAACCATAAGTTCTTTCTTTTCACTGTATCACCTGTTTCCATTTTTGTAACTTCTTCCTGTTATGGATCTTGCTACCTATGGGAGCCATCTTGGTTGTAATTCCCAGGCATACCTAGACTACGTAGGCATCCCATGCTTATGCCTAACAAATAAAGATGTTTAACACTGCATGAATACATGTACCACTAACCATACGTCTTCCCTACAAAACCACTGCATGATGAGGTTCTTATTTTTTTTTTTTCATTTTGGTTCATGTTGCCCAGGTGATCAAGTAATTGGGACACCACCTTGGACAGGAAAGGATAAAATATAGTCCCTTTACCCTTTATCTTTCTTCTTCTGCTTTACTTTTCTATTTACTTTGCCTCCCCAAATGTGTGTAGCCAGATGAATTGTAACCTAAGGACTATTCACCATCTTACAATCTGATGTTCCTGCTTAGCACCCCCATTTTTACATAACTATGGCTCTTAAAGTGTGCAGTCTGAATGTAGAAGGCCTTAATCCTTGAAATAAACAATCTCAGACATTTAGATTTTTTCAGTCAACTTGTGCAGATATTATGCGCCTCCAAGAAACACACTTTTCACAATCCTTTGTTCCTAAATATTTGTGTGCTCAATTCCCTCATATTTACATGGCCATCAATGTTCATAAACATAATAAAATCCTTATAGGTTTTAGGAGATATTTATTTTCACAGTGCTCCTTCATGACACTGAAATAACAATATTTGTTATGCCTCAAAAACAGGACCAAATCTTCTTCTTCACCCACAGATGAATCACAATGGACAGATATGATTTGTTCACTAGATGTGACTCTAATTGCTTAGATAACACCATATATTGCTCAGAATCTGCATGGGGAGCCAACTTTTCTCTCAGTGTTAAAATTAGTTCCCACCAGTTCCAGCTTTCCTTTCTTTCTGTTAATTAATAGCTGCATCTATTGTTGCTCACTATGTTGAAAGAAAGAAAACCATTCCTTTTGGGCGTCTACCCCTTTTAACCCATCGTTCGGTGGTACATCCCACCTCAAACTTCTAGGTGTCAGACCTTCCTTTAAATATTGTTTGTGTGTTACCAAGTCCCAGCATAGGGTTAATTCCTTTTCTACTGGGTTTGATCGACTCCGGTATTCCTATGATCCGCAAATTTTTTCTGTGTGATCTGTTTTCCAAATCATCAACTTTGTCCGATAAGTATTGGACAGCTTTGTTAAGGTGAGCAAGCTGTTTATTTGCAGAGAAAGAACCATCATCTAGATCATTCACCCTTAATTTCAGAGCAGTGATCTGTTTGCCTTGGGCAGATAGGGATGCCTCAAACTTGCCCAGATGTTGTTGTAGGGATCAATTTATAATAGTGGACAGCTCAAGCTTAAGGTGCGAGGCTACAGCTGCTGCCAGCTTTTGATAGTCTATGGATTCCTGAGGAGGGGGTAGTGAGGGCTCACCTTCGGTATCAGGCGTCTGGCTGAGCTGCATGTCCTCATGTTCGGCAGCGTCCACCATCTTGTATCAGCCACTGTCATCACACAGGGACAGCTGCAGTGTGCGCCTGGTGGGTTGTGAGCGAGCGATGTACCGCTCCATGTCCCCTTCGCCTGCGGATGGGCTGCTTGCTCGCTATGTTCAGGAGATGTTCGGTGTATGGCGGGACGGAGCTCCGAGACGCACTCCTAGTTCATCTGGCGCCTGAACCCGAAAGCCCTGATATGAATTTTATGTGTGTTGATTTCAACTTCACTTTATATTCCTATAGGGATAGATTTAAGGACTCCACAATGTACTTGCAATCTTTGAAGGCCTGTAGAGTTCTTTTGTGTCAATATTCTTTATTATTATTATTCAGTAGATTGCTGATGAGAATTCAATCTCATGAAGCTGCTATCTCAGATGTGATCCTGCTTGAGGTAACTGACGGAAGCCATCTTGCTGTTCTCTTCATGATCTTTTTAAAGAAAGGTATTTATTGGTGGGGCCACACACTAATAGTTTGAAATACATGAAAAAACACCCCGTCATGCTTGAGGTAGTTGGAAAGGAGAACAGCAACCCAAGTGGAGCATATTAGCCTCTCTGCTATGCATCTCAAAATTCACCATGGTATCAAAAGGTGTGGAGTGAACAGAGCTATGTTTAACCAGAATCAAGGAACATTTAGCATTTTGATTTGTTTGTGGGGCTGCATACAAATAGAGCTTGAACAATTACTATTTACAGTGGCTTACAAAAGTATTCACCCCCTTGGCTTTTACCTTTTTTGTTTCATTACCACCTGGAATTAAAATGGATTTTTGGGGGATTTGCAAAATTTGATTTAAACAACATGCCTAGTGCTTTGAAGATGCAAAATATGTTTTTATTGTGATACAAAAAAGAAATAAGACAAAAAAAAATGAAAACATGAGAGTGCATAAGTATTCAGCCCCCAAAGTCAATACTTTGTAGAGTCACCTTTTGCAGTAATTACAGCTGCGAGTCTCTATAAGCTTGGCACATTTAGCCACTGGGATTTATGTCCATTCTTCAATGCAAAAATGCTCCATCTCCTTCAAGTTGGATGGGTATCACTGGTGTACAGCACATTTTAAGCCATGCCACAGATTCTCAACTGCATTGAGGACTGGGCTTTGTTTAGGCCAGGGGTCAGCAACCTGTGCCTCCGGAGCCGCATGTGGCTCTTTCATCCCCCTGCTGCAGCTCCGTGTCCAGGGAAGATCCGCATTGCAAATCTTATGTGCAGGAGAACCCATCCGCCCTGGAACAGCTGATCGGTCCTGAAATGTCACTTCTATCCGACTTTGTGAGTGCGGTGGAATGTGAGATTGCAGTCGCAGAGTCAAGTGACATTTCAGGACCGATCAGCTGTTCCAGGGCAGATCGGTTCTCCTGCACATAAGATTTGCGATGCCGATCTACCCTGGAACAGCTGAGAAAGCGCTGAAATGCTTCACCTATTGGCGGTCACACATTCCACCGCCAAAAAACTGGGAGGGATTACATTGAAATGTGTGACCACGTCACTGGTCACACATTGTAACGTAGTTACAAACTTTGATAGAACACCGCCATCAGGGGGACACGGCCAGTACCCATGTGAGGGGGGCCCCTTACATGAGTATCAGCTGTACCAGTGGTGGCATGGCAGAGGTGACAGGGGTGGAGGTGGAGGAGGCCGGGCCCCAGCAGCAACAGGTAAGAGGAGTTGGGAGGAGGTGCAGGGAAAGGGACCCCGGCGACCAGCCCACCATAGAGAGTTTCAGATGGGCTGTGCAGGATCTATGATGTGCTCTGCAGGGTCTCAGTTAAGCCCAGAGTCCAGTGCGTTACTAAGCCCACATATACCTATATACATATTATACATAGCATAAAGGTAAAAACCGATATATGACGTGTTATCTTCATTTTAGATGTCCAAAGGGTTTTGTGGCTCCCGGTGTTTTCTTTTCTGTGGGAAACAGGTCCCAATGGCTCTTTGAGTGTTCAAGGTTGCTGATCCCTGGTTTAGGCCATTCCCAGACATTTAAATGAGTCCTGTTAAACCTCTTGAGTGTTTCTTAAGCAGTATGATTAAGTTTGTTGTCCTTCTAGTAGTTGAACCTCCATCTCAGTCGCAAATGTCTGGCAGACTGAAGCAAGTTTCCCTCAA
>NW_017308255.1:200320-245333 GCF_000935625.1 Nanorana parkeri | reverse complement strand
TGGCGTGTTTGTGAGGTTAGTAAATCAACCCCATTGACTCACCCAGACGTTATAACTACAAAAGTGGTGCCTGGCACATACATGCATATTCAAAGAGTAGCTCCTATTGGTGAATGGACACAGTATCTACACACCGAACAGCAGTGAGTAGCCTGCCGGAAGTTTGGCTTAGCCGATCCAGATGTTGGATCGGCTGAGTCGAACTCCTTCTGCACTTCGGGTTGGCCGAACATGCTGAGCATGTTCGGCCGACCCAAAGCCACCCGATGTTCGGCTGATTTCAGCCGATATACGGCTGGAATCAGTCGTACCAGCCTGAAGTGAATAGCTGAACAGCGTTCGGCTCACTTCGATTTATGTCGGTCATTCACTCTGCTGCCTATGGCAGCTTAGTGAATAGACCCCATAGTTTCATCTTACTTAGTAAGCTCAATGAACAATAATTTTGCTAGGTAAACAATATATTCCTTTAGCAAATAAACCCCACTGTCCTGGGATTTTGAATAATAGAAGCCGCTTCAGATGCAGACAAATTTCTACCAATAAAATTACACAAAATACATTACCATAATAAAACGTATTAATGTATCAGTTAGTATAATCAATGACTTGTCCAGGCACCTCTACTTTGCAGAATTTATGATATAGAGCCTAATAAAAGAGTAAGTTCCTAGATTTTATAATTCACATAAACTATATTTGCTAACATAGTTGTTTTGTTTAATAGAATTTTATATTCTCACTCAAATGGCAAACATCTGCATAATCATCTCTGTGCATTGGGGTGTTTGGAGCTAGTGTCTAATGGGAATGGCAATCTATGATTCAGACCCAGGTTACATTATGATCACAGGCTTAAGCTTTTTAGATACAGCTTTATTGTGGCTGAGAAATATCCTCATTTCTGTACAGTAAGTGCTCTCTGTGGGCAGCATACAGACCATTTTCAAGACAGCAACTTGCATTGTGTTTTCAATTAAAAGGGTATTTTACCAAAGTTTTGCACAGTTTTCGTATGTAAAAAAAAAAATAATCAACATGTTATAATGCATTCATATGAAAAATTAGGAGGGCTTAGACTATTATTCTTAGACTTTATTGCATTCTTTATTTATTTTGTAGTATGTTAGAGAAGTTTTCAATGTACTCTTTGCTTCTCAAAATAGAAGTCATATAAATTTATTTTGAATATGTATGCAGTAAGTTATATCATCTGCATAGTGCAGTACAAGAACCAGAGTTACATATTTTGCCTTATGAAATGTGAAATATCTTCCACATATTGTGCTTCAATTCTGATTATGCCGCGTGATTGTATCCAAATATGGAATAGAAAATGTTAGATTTTTCAGGGAGACTTTCACAGTCATGGAACTTTATATTCTCTCTGGGACTTATTTTAAGATTAAAGGTGCTGCTTATATAATGGGGATGCTCGAGTGTAGACAGGAAAAGTCATGGCTGTTATTTTTCATGCTCCTTTGCTGATCTTAAAATTATTCCGGTAGTTGTTAAAAGTAGCTCAGTTTAGTCAGTAGCAAATGCTGGTGTATTTTAAACAGACATCTGTACCTATTTTAGGTGAGGCATACCTAACCAATAGCTAACCATTGTACTGATCCAAATGAATATATTGTTTAAATAAACTGAAAAGAAAATATTCCAGAGAACAGTGACGGATGATTTACAAAAAGGATTTTTATGCCGGGTCCGTAAACATGTACACTGATCCAGGTCATCCAATGAAATTCAGGCAATTAAAAAGCACACATTTTCCCAAGCTAATTTAAACCAATAGAAAATCAGCTTTTATGAGATTGGTTTGGTGAGACTATGTAAAAGCTAATTCCTGATTGGTTGGTATAGGATGCAGCAACCCTTGCTTTTGTTTGCACCAGTTCAGCAATTTAGTTGTGCATCTAAACAAAAACAACTTTACCCAGATGTGTTGGTGCACATGCTTCTGTATCAATGTCAAAAATCTTAATTTTTGTTCATATTTCCTGCATTCAAATAAATAATTCTTGATGATCCTGTCAGCAAGAAGTATCCACAGGCACCTCCTCTTCTTGGGTGACAAATCTTACTAAGTTCAGCTATGGGGTTGCCACTCTTCCCTACACAGTCACCAGCTGGACTACAAGCAGCTTTTCCAATGCACAGTGCACTGGAACATTTTGCTGTAGTCACCATAGTAAAAGTATGATGTTTAGCTGCTGTTGCTGCAGCATGTACATGTCTACAAAGAATCTACAGGATTTGCACAGTGTATGCAGAAAAATCATAAACAAACTAAGGTCTGGGTCTTCTGCAATACTGACACCGACCTCCACTGAAAGCTGTTTAAATGGAATGAGCCCAAAACAAAGATAACTACCTCTCTAAAACCAGTTTGCTTGAAAGAAAAATGTTTAAACTACAGTTGTGTTTAGGATTTGGGACGCATACATGCATAAATTATCTTTCAACACTGGCAAAACCTAGAAATGTTTTTAGGAACCCCAATTTCTTATATACCATGATGTCAAGATAGAGGGAAAATACTGTTCTGTTATGACAGGAACAAGCACCAGACATTAGCAGAAAAATGTATTTTATTTAGTAAATCTTTCATACGTATCATTCTTACTATTTATGTCAGATTTCTAACCACTAGCTAGAAAGAAAGCTATACACACATGAACAAAAAATGATTAATACATTCCTACAATATTTGATTATAGGTAATATCAATATTCAATATATGATTATAGGTAATATCATTTTTAACATATTCACACATATACAGATTCATCCCCATTAGCCCCTCTCAGTGGCCTACTGAAAAAAACTACAGCATTCTGCCTTAAATACATGTTAAATAATACATTAGAATCACCAGTTTACTTAAGTTTTTTTGTTTTGTTTTTGAAAACCTTCTTGAATGTTGAAAAAATAAAAATCATATTCTGTCAGTGCAGATGTGTGGGAGATACATGTTGTTTAGCAATGGAACAGCTGAGTATGATGATTCATTGCAGGAACTATAGCACCACCAGGGTACAGCTGAAGATCATTACATGTGCACAGTGCACATGCAAGCAGCAATATTAAAAAAAAATAAATCATAAGGATAGTACAACAGCAAGATGAGTATATTGAATTGTTGATTACATATGGAATCATTTCTTAATGAAAAGATGAGAGAAAGAAAGAGAAACAGAAAAAAGGGTAAATTACAAATAACTGAGATGAGAGACTCGCTGGCAGTGACTGATGGGGGCATCGCTCAACTCTACCAGTAAAATAACACTAACTGAAGGAAAGAACTGCTTGCAATCCTCATTTGCTCTTGCAAGGATAATTTCAAGTGAACTTAAACTGGTATAAATTGTTCATAAGCTAATAATAGTGCTAAAGCGCAGGTACCTTATGGTGTCTGTAAGTACTTGTCTTTATATCAGTACCAGTGTCTCTTTAGAGCCCCCTAGGACCTAGGGCCTGGCTATACATGGGGTCTCAAATAAAATTAAGCTCCACTCCCTTACAGCATTAAGTTCTATCCTTCAGTCATTTAACTGTTAGAATGCCAGAGCCTCTACTGCCCACTGAAGTTTATTTCAGTTTTCAAACCATTCTTTTGTACATTTGCTTTTTCTAAAGTCTCATGAGGACAACGTTTAAAAAGAAGTGGAAGTCACCGCTTCAAATCCCGGTCAGGACACTATCTGCAAGGAGTATGCACTGCGTGGATTTCCTTTGGCGTGCGGGAGAAAACTGGAGTACCCAAAGACATGCTGGTAGGTTAATTGGCTCCTGTCTAAAATTGGCTCTAGTATGTATGCATGTAAGATAGGGACCTGAGATTGTAAGCTCTTTGAGGACAGGGACTGATGTGAATGTGCACTGTAAATTGTGCTGTGTAAATTGTTAGCACTATATAAATACCTGTACTAAATAAGGTGATGGGAAATCCAACATGTTAAAATTGTAATCAATTATACATCTAAAATGGAACATCTCATCATCTAAAAGACATTTTTTCTTTTACTTCCCGTTACATTGTTGGGACAGTTGGTAACAAATACCACAAAATTCCCTAGTTTATTTGAAAGTAATATAGTAAGTTTTGGCTTCAGATAAACTTTAAAGATTTTTCAGCTATTTATGTACATGCCCACTTGTATCCATCCCTACCCAATTTGCTCTTCCTCACTTACATTTCTATGTGCATTTGTTAAAAAACCTCTAACTTCACTTGTTGCAAACAAGGACAAACATGATAGATAACTTGAATTTTCTGAAAGAAGTAAACAATGACAGCCCAATATATATATATATACATATATATATATATATATATATATATATGTGTGTGTGTGTGTGTGTGTGTGTATACATACACACACACTTTTTTGGCAATTGCTGAAATGTTCACATTTATTTCTCTTTTCTCTTTTCAAACCTCTTGCATCTGGTGTTTGCATCTGGTTTCAATGCTTATTAGTTTGATCTCTTCTAATTTGTGTATGATATAATTGATTATTTTTTGCCATCTCTTCAGTCATCAGGTGTTCCTTTCTTCATTGTTGGTTTTATTTCACAATTATGTAGTTCTTCCAGCAATATTGAGTCATGGGGTGGCCATATATGACTGGCTTAGCATTTATCTTGCCATCATCAGCCATATTCCTCTCTCTGAAACTGTCACACTTGACATTGTTATCTCTCTTCAGTTAATTCTATATGAAGATTTTCTAAATGAAGTCAGTCAAGAGTATCCATTCCCTGTGTGGATTTTTAGATGTAATTGATGCAGAGCAGCATTTGACAGGCTTATTATAATGATGTTCCTTACTGCTTTATCTAGCAGAGGTTTGCTTCATTTTGCTGTCACTTCAATACAGTATATAAGTTAACAGCTAATGCCAAGTCAGCTTACTACAGGTATTATGGTTATTTCTATTATGAGATCAGGCAAAAAAAGTATAGCATAGTCCATGCAAAGTGGCAGTTCACAGGACACCACCTGAAATATTCTATTTCTACCCTCTGTATAGTTATATCTGCTGCAGGCTAGTAGCTGATTAGGAGGCAAAGTGGTTATTTCTGGTACCAGGATCCCGGTACTGCATGTTTTCATTGCGTGACCAGCATTCTATGCTTCTGGTACAGCTGGCAAATATGCAGAATAAGGGATAATTAATGTCAGCCTACAGGGTTAGGTAAGTGATAAAGAGTACCCTGCACCAAAATAACAAGATTCACTTATTTAGTGTGGCTCTTCATGCTTCCTAAAATGCTGCATTAAACTGAAGAAAAACTTGTGGGGTAAAAGTTAGATAATACACTTTTTTATACTGTTGTCCCAGCTTTGGCACAGCACCTAGATGAGGGTGACCTTGTCATTCTTCCAGCAACATCCCAGGGAATATTGAGTGGTTCAAATCTCACAAGAAGATGATCCTGCACTGTGCTGCAACATCTTCTCATAACATTTCAGGTACTCCACATTCCCAGGGATCTTGGCAGGATGGAGGCATTATCCACCCCATTCAGGTCAAAATGACAGTGTCTGCACATAGCCCACCGCCCATGCATGTATACTTACCCCTCCATGTTTCTTTTTTACCTCTCTGCTACAGCATCCCTTCCTATCGACTGACGTTAGAGCTTGGATAAAGCGATGATATTATTGCACCCTCTATGTGACAATTTTCAGGCCTGACTGGCAACTAAGGTCAAATGGGGAAGATCGTGTGCTCCCCAATTCCTGTTAGCAAGGGCTCTGGCAATGTGTGGAGGCAACAAGAGAGGGTGTGGCTGAGTAACTATACATGCCTGAGGTGTGAGCTATGTGCTGTCACTTTGCCTATAGTTACCTAAGGTAACGGTTTCTCTTTAAGACCTGATTCTAGAGTTTTGGTTAAGTGTTAGGGTTAGGAATAGGGGGTTAAGTGATAAGGAAAAGGTTAGGCATTAAGTATTTATTGTTGGGGTGGTTTAAGTGTTTGTTTTAAAGCAAAGTTCATAATGTTAAGGTAGCAGAGGGTCATTTAGGATAAACCCACTGTACCATGAGAGGGGGTAGAGGGCATGTGATGTCATCGGACCAAAGACACCTGCAAAAAAGGTACATTGATTTTTTAAAGCACACGGTAATGCCCCAGTTGGGGGTGAACAGAGTGGTGATTCCAGCCTGGAGTTGGCTTTTAAAAGGCCTAAGTAAAGGACACTCATCCCTCACCATCTGAAAATGCTTGGACTCAAAAAGCACAAAACTGCTGTTGTGCATAATTGTTGGTCCATGATCTTTTTATCCTTCATGATTTTGTTTTATTCTTGTCCGGGAGGTAGGGGAATAAGGAATTAGAGGGTGGTGCTGCTTTAATGTCCAGGTGACAAGTGACTAGAATTCCTGTCGGGCACCTACGGCCCGCAATACGTGGATCGTGGCACAACAAATGGTACCGCAATACTGTGCATTGCAGTGCGATTAAAAAAAGTAGTACATGCACTACTTTCTTAATCGCAACGCAACATTACGCAACATACAGGTATTGCCATACAGCACGTTGTGGCACAATCTAGTGCATTGCGGGTGGGATGTGTGTTTGGGGTGCCATTTAAATGAATGCCAATGCAACGTTAACACACAGTAGGCTGGAAAAACAGTTCCCATATTACACCAGGCTGTGAAATATTGATCGAAGGTAACAAAAGAGACTTTTTTGCATGTTACAAAAAGCTGTTTGGTATCGAGTACGAGTACTGATATTTGTATTTCGGTACTCGCCGATACTGAGTACCAATACTGGTACTTCCAGTAGCATGGAGCCGGCTTCCTGGGCAATCAGGAAGCTGGGCAGCGTGTCATTACCTGCTGCCCTGTTTCTTGATTCACTGTTTGGCCGGGAAGGCGGCATCCTAGCCAAGCAGCATGGAGTCGGCTTCCTGGTCAATTAGGAAGCTGGGTGGTGGGCCATTACCTGCTGCCTGCCTTCCTGATTGGCTGGAAAGCCGGCTCCATGCTACTGGAAGTACCAGTATCGGTACTCAGTATCGGCCAGTTCCGAAATACCAATATCAGTACTCGTACTCGATACCAAACAGCTTTTTGTAACATGCAAAAAAGTATTTGGCAGTTTTATATTACATGAAGTTTATTGCAACAGGAAAACAGTCTCTGAGTCTCTTTTGTTAACTTCGATCAATATCAAAAATGCTTGCCAATCAGCTAAATGCTGATTGGCAAGGAAGCCGGTTTCCCAGCCAATCAGCATGGAGCTGGCTTCCCAGCCAATTAGGAAGCTGGAAGGTGGGTCATTATCCACTGCCCGACTTCCTGATTGGCCGGGAAGCCATCTCCATGCTGTTTGGCTAGATCGATGCTGATTGGCTGGGAAGCCAGCTTCCCAGCAAATCAGCATGGAGCTGGCCAAACAGCATGCAGCAGGCTTCCCAGCCAATCAGGAAGCTGGGCCACAAGCCATTACCCATGGCCTGGCTTCCTGATTGGCCAGGAAGACGGCTCCATATTCCCCTGTGACACTGCCATTCAGAGGAAATCTCCAAATACTAGTATTGGTGTCGGTGCATCCCTAAAACATAAATCATACATGGTTGTCTAACACAACCATTTGTATTCCAGAATCCTGCTGCACTCCTTACTAGGTATCCATGTCAGCGTGGGTGCTCGAAGAGACTGCGGATGGCGCCGCCAATACTGAAATGACAAGCCTGATGAAGGGGACCCTGTGTGGCTCCGAAACGTTGCTATTTGTTTTGGCATGAAGCGTCAATAAACAGATGTGTTCTTCACTTCAATATGGTGTGCTGGTGACATCTTTAACACAACCATTTGTAACACAGCAAAAAAAAAGATCAAGCCTACTATTGCATATGTTGACCCTGAAAAGACTGCAATGCCTCATTTTCTAGTATATAAACATAAGCTTTTTTGTAAATATACTCACTGCCCACTTTATTAGGTACACCGTGCAAATGCTGGGTTGGACCCTTTTGTCTTCAGAACTGCCCTAATTCTTTGTGGCATAGATTCAACATGGTGCTGGAAACATTCTTTAGAGACGTTTGTCCATATTGACATGATATCATCATGCAGTTGCTGCAGATTTGTTGGCTGCACATCCATGATGACAATCTTCTGTTCTACCACATCTCAAAGGTGCTCTATTGAATTGAGATCTGGTGATTTTGGAGGCCATTTGAATACAGTGAACTCATTATTATGTTCAAGTAAGTTGGAGATGATTTTAGCTTTGTGACATGGTGTGTTATCCTGCTGGAAGTAGCCATCAGAAGATGGGTACACTGTGGTCATAAAGGGACGGACACAGTAAGCAACAAAACTCAGGCAGGCTGCGTTATTTAAACAATATTCACTTGTTTCAAAGGGGCCCAAAGTGTGCCAATAAACTATCCCCCCACACTATTATACTACCACCACTACCAGCCTGAACCGTTGACACGGTAAGATGGATCCATGCTTTCATGTTGTTTATGCCAAATTCTGACCCGAGCCTCTGAAAATTGCCGCCGAAATCGAGACTCATTAGACCAGGCAACATTTTTCCCTTCTTCTATTGTCTACTTTTGGTGAGCCCTTGCAAACTGTAACTGCAGTTTCCTGTTCTTAGCTAACAGGAGTGGCACCCGGGGTAGTCTTCTGCTGCAGTAGCCTATCTGCTTCAAGGTTCAATGTGTTGTGCATTCAGAGATGCTCTTCTGCATACTGCAGTTGTTATGAGTGGTTTATGAGTCACTGTTGCCTTTCTATTAGCTTGAACCAGTCTATCCATTCTCCTCTGACCTCTGCCATCAACAAGGCATGTTTGTCCAGAGAACTGCTACTCACTGGCTATTTTCTTATTTTCAGACCTATATGTAATCCCTAGAGATGGTTGTGCATAAAAATCCCAGTAGATTAGCCAACAGCCATCCCAGGGTCAAAGTCACTTACATGTAAATCACCTTTCTCCCCTTTTCTGATGCTTGGTTTGAACTTCAGCAGATCATGTTGACCATGCCTACATTCCTAAATGCTATGAGTTGCTGCCATGTGATTAGCTGATTAGATATTTGCAATAATGATCAGTTGAACCTAATAAAGTAGCCAGTGAGTGTATATATATTCCCTAGCAGACTTTTGCAGAGTATTGCAGCCAGGCATGATCTGTAATACATCACTTGTCACACATTCTGTTGAGAAAGCTCCAGAGATCTGTGCCAGTGGTAGATACCAATCTACTGATAAGTGAAACACTCTTGGGATAAGGTATTCCTGGGAGGGAGCCCTCCTTGCAAGGTAAGGCCCTAACTTGGTGGAGCTTCAAAAAAGTTAAGCTCATATTTAGCAGAGGCTCAAGATCACCTGTTGCCCAGACACGGGCATCTGCCAGGGAATGAAAGCAAACTTACCCTTTTTCCTTTATCTTTGCCTAATGAAAAACATTGCATGGTGCAGGGAGACATGAATGAGAGTTTTCCCTCACTCCCTGGCATATTCACGGCTTGACAGTAGGCCTGTTGTGGCCATGATTTTTGAATGAGTATGGGGACACAGATATGCAGTTAGGGATACATTGTCCTTCACCATGATGCCAGCACTAGCTATCTTAAGATATTTCTCACAAAGAAAAAAAGTAAAATATGTACTGTAGAATGTATTCTACTGTATGCAAAATATGGATAGAACAGAATAGTTTTTTTATGTATAAATAAATATGAACTTTGATCTGTTTGTATTACTGTTTTGGTAGAAATCTTGCTATTGAATTATGTGTTTCTAACAAGTTATACTTTATAAAAATGGTTGATCTACTAGGTGAAAATGTTAATGTTCTGATTAGCTAAACTATAAGGTTGTTTTTTCCCCTCAGGGGAAAAAGCACACACACTTCTGTGAAATGTGGCAGATATAGATAAATGACAAGAAGACCACAATATACACAAAAAATTACAACATGGTCCCAGGAAGAGTGATACCTCCCCTGCATACTCTGCTAGCCATCTGCAAATATTACAAAGAAAGGACAGGTAGCAATATTTTATCAAAGCAGCTTCAACTGACATAACAGTGGTTGATAAAGTAAAACTTGGAAATGTAAACTATGCTCCTGCTTAAAGATACATAAATTTTTCTGTTTATACAGAAAGAATGGAATCGTAAACAAATGGATAAACCTGACAACTATAATAATCAGTAACTTAAGACACTCTTTAGTCAGTTAACAAGGAACAGGGTAAAATATAATAATATAATAATATGTACCTCTGCCCAAAAAATGTTTTTAAAAATGTAAATAAATAATTTGTTTTTAGAAATCATAAGAGAGGTCATAAGTTGGAGTTTAACAATGGTGTACTCTATGTTGGTATTTGTCAGTTCTGGTTCCTGGTTGTCACCAACAATGTATGACTTTTGCCGTTCTAATTAGAACAGTATATATAATTATTCGTTCTTTGATAATCCTTACAAGTCATTTTTCCATTTTTATCTTTTGTGTAGAGATCTAAAAACACTGTTGACCAGAACTGAGAAACTAATGAGCACACCCCTGCCTTTAAACCTTCTTACTGGTCCTTTAATGTGGTTAGCAGCCTCATTATCAAATGGTGTGGCTTGGAGGAAGTAAAGGCAGGGCTAATATTGACTTGTCCCAAAAAAGTTGAATGTATGTTTGGCTGCCTATGCCTCTGGTTGTGCTCGTAATTATGACCTGTGTTTTTCACTGAGGGTAAGGAATACTATATGCATGCTCTGAATTCCCAGACTTGGGACAGTTTATTTAAACCATGTAGTAAAACTGCAGTACATTTTCCAAGGTTTCCATAACTTTTCAGCTACACACGTATGGAAGATTGCCCATGCAGGGCAAAACCACAGGTTCAATCAGCTATTGCCCTCCCCAGATACATATACATATATTCATCTTCCTTTGGCTCCCCCGCCTCTCTCTGTGGCAACTGGGAGGAAAAAGAGGAAAGTTTATGTAAACTTACACAAGGATGAAGATACTGCTGCTCCTCATATGGCAGTGCTGGGTATTTACTTTTACTCCTGGTAAAAGGATGTAGATGAACTCATTGCAGTGTTTTGCAAGAGAAAATCACAGGTTCATTTTAAAGCTGGGGCAGGTAGAGACAACAAATCATTGTGGCTGACTTAATCTTAATAGCCAGTCTTCTCAAACCAGAGGCAGATTTCTAAAAATGTATGTTTTGAGAGCTAACGAGCTGTGCCATCTGATAGTATAAAGGAGTGTTTACTTCAAGAAATGCACATTACAAATGCACATTACAGGGATCAAAAATGTCTCAGGCCCATAATATACTATGAAGGTTACTCACAAAGGAGCCAAATGATTAAGCATCAGCTAATCCTTCGTCTCACTTCGGCTGCTGGAGCCCTCTGGTTGAGCTGAACTGAAGGGCTGCTGTACAGGCTATTCACAATAGCCTGTACAGCAGTCAAAGGAAGGTGAACGGCTCAGCTGAGCCGAGCACATATGCTCGCCTGAGCTGTAGTTACAGCTGAAGCGGGGAGAATGGTCTGCCGTAGCAGACCATATGCCCCTGCAAATGACAACAACTGGGCAAAGCCAACAGTGACATCACAGCTGGCTCTGCCCAATTGGTGTCATTCAGTTACAGCCCAGTGTCCTCAAATGGCCTGGGGATACTGGGCTGTCATTGAATGACAACACCTGGGCAGAGGCCGCCGAGACATCATGGCGGGCTCCGCCCAGTTGTTTTGATTTGTCCGAGACCTGCGGGAAGACTCTGACAGTCTCGGACAAATGTAAACAGTTGGGCGGAGCTAGCAGCATCTGTCAAAATGCCATTTTGTGGCGTGAGTTAGCCGTGTGTGGACGGGTCGATGGGCGTCTATTTTTTTTTATTTCAATGAGTTATCGTCGTGGACAACTCTGGGCATCGGTGATTGACCCTGATTTACATAATTTGATCCATTTTTGGGAATTTGTTTTTTAATAATGGACTTGCCAAAAATGTTTGCGGTGTTTTTATTTTAATTAGGCCTTGTTCACACCAAATGCAGAGCAGATCTGCATGAGTTTCTGCACACTCAGTGCAGTGGGTTGTGCCGCATTTTTGCCGTGTTTTTTTTGCAGCGTTTTAGATGTGTTCCGGGACGTTTTTGGTGAAAAAAATAAAACAATAGGGCGTTTGCATGCATTTTTGATGCGTTTGCATGCGTTCCAGAGCAGGTAAAATAGGGCTGCAGTTTTTTTACCTGCTCTGGACCTGCTCTGGAACGGAACGCTGCAATGTGAACTGGAGCTAAAAATACAATTGGAATACAATTGGAATTTTTACAAGTTTTACATGTTTACTTTAGCCCTTTAGTGAATGAGTAGGGGTACAAGCAACCCTTACTGATTCACAAGTGGGGGGGCAGCATTTATTAAAGGGTGTACCCCAATGCAAATAAGCCCCTCTGCCCTCAGACCCGCACAACCAATGCCCCAGGGCTTGTGGGGAAAGGCCCTTGTCCCCATCGGCATGGGGACAAGGTGCTTTTACGGGGGGGGGCTGGAAAAGCACCCTCCCAGTGCTGAGGGCATGTGGCCTGGTATGGCAGGTGGGGGGTGCTCGCTCGCTCGCCCTCCCCCCTTTTCCTGCCCTGCCAGGCCTGTGCTCGGATCAAGAGTCTGATTGGGAATTTTAGGGGATCCCATGTTTTTTTCCCCATTTTTGGGGCTCCTTAGAATTCCTACCAGAATTAAAGAGCCTGGTATGACTTTGGGGGAACCCCATGCATTTAAAAAAAAAATTGGGGTCCCTCCGAACATTCCTACCAGACCTGAAGGGCCTGGTATGGTTTGAAAGGGAGGACCCAATGCCTTTTTTTTACATTTTTCTTTCTTTTACATTTTTTTATTATGTTTTTAACTTTTTTAACTTTTTCTTTTGTTTAAATTTTTTTTTTTGCTCGCTACCTTGGAGGTAGTAAGCAGAATATCGAGCCAAATGCAGCTCTGCCTCTATGAGAATAGTGGTGAACGGCAGAGAGTGAACTGCCGGAGCTTCAGCTCAGCCTATCTAGATGTTGGATCGGCTGGGCCGAACAGCAGTGCATGTTCGGCTGACTGAAGCCAGCCAAAGCCAGCTGATGTATGGCTGATTTTAGCCAAAGTATGGCTGAAATCAGCCGTACATGGCCGAAGTTAATAGCCAAAATGCGTTCGGCTCACTTCACTTCGGCTCGGTTATTCACTCGGCTGCCTTTAGCAGATTAGTGAATAACCCCCTATATATAACCAGGGCTGGATTTTTACTTCCTGCCTCCAAAAATCTATTCTATTTAGCTACCTCTTGCCCCCACCCCCAGTGACCTCAAGTAACTCCCAAGCCTTAATGTTACACTAACAAAAGGAGAATGAGGTCAGAGAGGCTGAAATTGGTGTCATCACACCTAGAACCAACAAGAAGGGCATGGCAAACTGTCATCCAATTTTGTTTGGCTCCAGGTGTACAGAAACAGAATGGGCAAACAATTAGTACCCAATACAATTGGGCAGCACTCTAAAAACTTTAATTATACACAGGAATTTGATAACGCCAATTAGCAACATGTTGCAAGCATGTCTGTGTGCTGCCCTAAGCCTGTCCCTAGGCTTATGTTTGCAATACAGATTCAGCATAGTATTGCAGTTGCAATATTACATTTGATGCACATGCATGTAGAAATTATGTTTTGTTTTTTAAGCCTTTAGATCAAATAAATTAACTACCAATAAGTGGTCTTAATTTACACACTTTAATTGTAAAAAAAGAAAGATAATTTTGCTGCTATTAATTATTAATTACTTTTTAACATAGCGTAATCTATGGAATAATCAATTTTCATAGTATGGCTATGGATATGTTTTTCTTCAGTTAAGTATTAAGATTTGTCGGATCACTTAAGCTCTTCATTACGACAACCCTAACAAGACAACATAAATCTGAAAAGAGAATGCACTGATAAACCTCAGGCACCTCTTCAGAAAAAATAATCTATGCACTGTAGGCTAAATAAATATATAAATGAATGAGAGCTAAAACATTAGATGTTTGATAGGTGTGCAGTTTTCTCGTGGGAAGAAAATTTGTTTCTGAGCCGTGCTTCCTTTTAAAGCCAGTGAAAATCGTTATCATTTTTGTATTAATGGTCAGTGAATTAGAGAATGGACTGGATAGTTAATATCAATGCTCTGTAATATATCTTAAAACATTGCTCTCACAGTGTTTATGATACAATGCTAGAGATTAATGCTAGCTATTAATCTCTGTCAATACTTCATAGAAACCATTATTAATTAAAAAGCAGATAAATGTATTTCTTAACAGGAAAAAAATAATAATGCACATGTGGCATCCTCCTTTCTGGATGTATTTTTTTTTAGCTTCCACTCTTCTTGGCTCAGTAGCAATAATCTGCTGGATCATATTTTGCAGTAAAACAAAGCAGATGTGTAATTAACTTTTCAAGACAATTTTATATCAGCATTTTGAAATCCTCCTACCAGTTTATTTTTTGCTTATGCCCATTTTTTAATCACACAAGGATCTGATATCATGCTATGAATTGGAAAAAAAATCAAGGGAATGATGACAAGCTTCTACACACTCAAAAGGGCTTCCAAGTTTTAATTTCTTTTAGTATACCTAAAGGATTCAATTAAACTGTTGACAAGAGTACATTATATTAGAACCAAAACATCTTGGTGTAGTTAAACAAAAAGAAAAGAAGTTGGCTTGTGAACTTTATCATTTACACGAGACTGAAAAAGCAATATTTTGACAAGGCTCTTGACTTGCATATAAATAATCATGTTTTAGCATTAATTCTAGTTGACAGGAACATGCCATGTACCTGGTACTTGCATTACAGTTAGTGATGTTGATAAATGATGGCCTTTTGATCCTTTAGGGGCTTCTGAGTGCTGTTTGTGTCTTGAATCCGCATTCTTGTAATCAGTTCAATCTAAACCTTTCAGAAGCCGGGAAGATATTCTTTTGGTGCTGCTCAGTTTAAGTGCTAATCCATCAAAGAATCAGCAGAGAGATCTCAAGGCAACCTTCTATAAGATGTATCTGCTTTTCATCTGAGATGCCCTGGTCCATGGCTTAGATTTCTCAAGCTTAAGAACACTCTTTACACTGTATATTTAATTTGCAATACAACAAAGCCATTTTTCAACCTAGGGATTAACAATGAAATGGTGACCTCTTAAGAGCTATATGTCCAGCCATATGTGATTCAGAATAATATTACATGTAAGTCCTTACATGGTTTGATTTTACACATTGCAAAGGAGAAGCAGCAATACCATTATTTTATATTTTCATATATGTAATGAATTGGTTTCTTTGCAAGTATATGAATAGTACAGGAGTGGCAAATTTGTAGCTGAAGCAGCAACAGTAGAGCACTTCAAATTTCAATTCAAATTTTTACTTCTTAGTTCAGGAAAGGTTGGAGAAGGGTTAGACCCTCTGTCAAGTTTTTTCCCTGCCTGGTTAGATGCAACCCCTTATTTCTTCTAGTTACAATTGAAAGTAAGTTAATCCAAAACATTGAGAGCTGTCATCAGAACAAGAGGTGAGGGGAAACATTCCAATTAGGACACCTGTTTCAGTGACAATTGTCTAAGATGCACATTTTACTCCTTTTGTGTAGATTTCCTCTTACTTCCTGTTGAGTCTCTAGAACAGGTAGAACAGAAAGTGAAGAGAAATCTGCCAGGCAGGACACAGGGAGTGAAGCATAACCACACAGAGGTTTTAACTAGGGAGGCAACAATACCGATACTAGTATTGGTATCGGTGCAGATAGCGAGTATGTGGGCTAATATTTGTGCTCACAAATGCTCCAATGCCTAGCCCAATATCTGAACTTCCAAGCTGGGCAGAGAGTCATTACCCCCTGGCTTCCTGATGGCTTCCCCTGGCTTCCTGATTGGCCAGAAAGCTGGCTTCATGCTCCCTCGTCACATGGTGGCGGCTTCCTGGCCAATCAGGAAGCCGGGTGCCGTGTAATGACTCGCCACTTGGCTTCCTGATTGGTCGAGTCATTATCTGCCCCTCGGCTTCCTGATTGGCCAGAAAGCCGGCTCCATGCTTCCTGCATGGAGCATGGGGATGGCTTCATTGCTAATCGGGGAGCCAGGTGGCGAGTCTTTACATGCCACCCGGCTTCCCGACTAATCAGGAAGCCAGGTGGTGAGTCATTACACGCCACCTGGCTTCCTTCCTGGGACTTCCGGTATGGGTATTCTGTATCGGTGAGTACGGGAAAAAAAAATATTAACACCGTACTCGATACTGAAAAACTGGTATCGGTGCTTCCCTAGTTTTGACCTTTCTCCACTATATCCAATATAGAGAATTAGATTTGCATACAATGTAAAAGGGAAGCCCATATAAAATGGAATGTACAGAATTTTGCTGATGTTCAGGCAGGTGATTGATTCAGTAACCGCATGTAGAAGTTATGATAAAAGTAACAGTAAAATATCAGCAAGCACCATGACTTAAATACAGAAGGGACTGTTTTATATGAACAAAATAATGTAGTGCAGTTAATTGTGAACTAATTTCTAAACAAACAAATTAACATATAATTTACATAGTTACATAGTATTTGAGGTTGAATATAACATAAGTCCATCAAGTCCAACCTATTGTGTGTATGCATTTATGAGCTGATCTGTGCGTGTATACGATGTCCATGTGTGATTTTTCTCTTAGCTATACCTGTACCCCTTAATGTTCTGGTCTCCCAGGAACTCGTCCAGGAGTCTCTTGAATGATTCCACACTCTTAGCTGAAATCACTTCCTGTGGCAGCGAGTTCCAGACCTTAACCGCTCTAACTGTGAAGAACCCCTTGCGCCCTGTGTGGTGAAATTTTTTTTCCACCAATTTTAGCTTGTGCCCTCTGGTCTTTGTTACAGAGCTGACAGTAAACAGTTTGTTACTGAGGTTGCTGTCACTCTTGAATAGTTTATACATAAAAATCATGTCCCCCCTTAATCTCCTAACCTCCAACGAGAACATATTTAATTTTAACAACCTTGTTTCATAGTTCAGATCCTCGAACCCCTTAATGAGTTTGGTTGCCCTCTTCTGGACTTTTTCCAGCTCAAGGACATCCTTTCTGAGTATTGGTGACCAAAACTGGACCGCATACTCCAGATGTGGCCGAACCAGTGATCTATAAAGAGGCAAAATTATGGACTTGTCTCTGCAATACATCCCCTTCTTAATGCAAGACAGGACTCTGCTAGCTTTGTTTACAGCAGCCTGGCACTGCGAGCTGTTCTTCAATCTGTGGTCTATAATGACCCCCAAATCCTTCTCCGTTTCCGACTTCCCTAGTTTCATACCCATGAGTGTATAGTCCATTTGCCTATTTTTAGCTCCAAGGTGCATTACCTTACATTTATCGACATTGAACTTCATCTGCCATACAGTTGCCCACTCCCCGATTTTCTCCAGGTCCTCCTGTAATGTTATAATGTCTAAATCTGTGTCTACTACCCTCCCAATTTTCGTATCATCAGCAAACACTGAGATATGACTTCTCACTCCCTCCCCTATATCATTAATAAATAGGTTAAAAAGCATGGGACCCAGCACTGAACCCTGGGGTACGCCACTCACGACCTCCGCCCAGTCTGAGAAGGTGCCATTAACTGATACTCTTTGTACACGTTCCTTCAGCCAGTTTTCTATCCACGTGCACAATAGTTCATCTATGCCCATACACCTTAGCTTGTATAACAAGCGTTTATGGTAAAGATTTAGGTATAGAGCAAAAGGTTGATGGCGGATGTCAAAAGAAAAGATCTGGGCAGGTATGCCCTGTTTCATTTGCCTTTTTAAGAAGGATCCTTACCCCATAATCCTTTAGTAATTCAACTTGTTGACATCTTTAGCTTTAGGACACTGATAATGTCCTTTTTTAAAATTCAATTACTATGTTATAATTACTGTCTAATGCAGTGAGGCATTGCACAGAATTGTCTGCATCCTTCTGTGAATTTACTTATTCATAATAAGTGATCTTGTTATTTAAACTCAACTTGTCTTTCATGAATGCAATTTGATTCTATGTTATTAGACTATCCTCTCTCTATATATTTTTGTATTCCATACCACATGCTGTGATTTCAGCTGAGATTGTGGAATCATTCAAGAGGCGACTGGACGATTTCCTCAGGGACCATAATATACAGGGGTACAAGTACTCTTAAGATTGAGAACACACAGGGATCTATACATACTACACACCAATAGGACCATACACATATACACAAATAGGTTCGACTTGATGGACATATGTCTTTATTCAACCTCAAATACTATGTAACCCTAATAAACCTTCTAATACCTTCAATCTTTTATTCAGGTAAACACCAGTGGAATTGACACAATCAAAGCCTCTACCAATAATATATGGTACCTCCCTCAACTGCAGCAAGCATCTACTTGAAACAGAGGCACTAAGGCTACATTCACACCTATAGTTTAGGTGCTTTTAGGCATTGATCATGCATCCAGGGTTAGTGATTGATTACTAACCAATTACTATAATTATTATCCACACTGTGTTGGCATTCTGCTGCTTTCAAATGCAGACACTGTCACCCGATCATTAACTTGTTAATGGAAGATTTGGGATTCCTGCTGCAGGAAATTGTTTGCTTTCTTGACAGAACATGAATTAACTGGTTCTTTGTGCTATTTCTTCCTTTTCCACTTAGACCTCTCCCACTTGGAGGCTAATACCAGGTCAAATACACACCGATCAAGCATAAGATTATGACCACCAGCATAATATAGTAAGTCCCCCTTTTACATTCAAAACAGCCCTGGTCCATTGAGGCATGGACTCTACTAGACCTCTGAAGGTATGCTGTGATAGTTGGTATAAAGCTGTGAGTAGTAGTCCTGTAAGATGTGAGGCGGGGCCTCCATGGATCAGACTTGTTTTTCCAGCACATCCCACAGATGCTCGATTGGATTGGATTGAGATCTGGAGAATTTGGAGGCAAAGTCAACACCTCAAACTTGTTGTTTTTCTCAAACCATTCTAGAACCATTTTTGCAGTGTGGCCGGCCACATTATCCTGCTGAGAGAGGCATCCATCCTAAATTAGGGTCTTCTATAAATGTTACGAGGGACCCCAAAAACATGTAGGGTCCTCCCCAAATTCCATAGCAGGCCCCTTCAGTAAATATTTTCAACTTCTTTTAGTAAATCAGCTTAATTGTAAAGTATCTTAAATACCAAGAACCTAAAAAACAATAACTACCTATACTACAAACAAAATGTATTTACCATCTTACTAAATCTATGCATATCATTAAAGGATTTCATTTGTATGCAATGAATCTATGTATGAGAAAAGCTGTTGGATAGCACTCTTTAATGGATTATTTAATTATTTATTTCCAGTACAGTGGTGTTTTATAAAGTAATTTGACTCTAGCAGAGCACAGCTTTTGAAAGTACAATAATGGTCTGGAAATGTTTTCCTAGTCCAAGTAGTATGATGATGTATATTGTGCTAAATTGTATGTATACATTATTTCCTGTTAAGCCACTTTTGGCTTACCAACCCTTGTGATCAACATCTTTGTGGTGTCACATTTCTTAACAGTCAAACATATGTGTATGCTATACCTGAGGTAGTGTTCATTTTTCCTTATAATAAACATGTCAAACAACTAGACTATTCAAATTAAGCATATGATGAAAAAAATGTTATTAAAGGTTGCCTTGAAAGAAAAATATGAATGTTGAAACAAGCAATAGATCCAGAAATAGTGATGAGTGTTTGTGCCTGGCTTTGATTTTCCAGTTGCCGGTCTTCCTGTAAATTCCAAAAATTGCAAACTTTAATCCGAACCCTACTGAAGTCAATGGAGGTGAATCTTGAAAAGAAAATCTAGCCATTTTCAAGGCTAATATGCAAGGGTTCGTAAAACAAAGGAAATGGGAAGCTGGTCACTGCCACGGGGGGCATCTATCATTACCAAAAAATAACGATACAACACCTCTTTTTTGGAATCTTGAGTGCAACATGTGAAAAACACCATTCCTTGTTGTTGTTGTTATTATTATTATTTTTATTATTATTCAGGATTTATATTGTGCCAACAGTTTGCGCAGCACTTTAAAATATAAGACATTACTGTTACAATAGAAATCAAGATAAGATGGTAAGGAGGGCCCTGACCATGAGAGCTTACAATCTAAAAGGGATGGGCAATCTATGCAAATGGTAGTAGCTGTGTGGGGGTGAATTGTTTGAGAAAGTGATAGTTTAGTGGTTAGGTTGAGGCAGGATAGGCTTCCCTGAAGAGATGAGTCTTCATGGATTGCCTAAAGGCAGACAGAGTAGGTAAAAGCCAGACAGGTTGGACTAGGGAGTTCTAGAGGATGGGAGAGACTCTAGAGAATTCTTGGAGGTGAGCAGAAGGTTTGGGAGGAGCAGAGAGGACAGTTAGGGTGTTGCTTTGAGATAAGGTTGAAGATATAGCTGGGATTGCATTGTAGGTTGTGGATCACTTTGTAAGTGGTTGTTGTCAGTAAGAGAGTGTAGGATAGAGCAAGAGTGTGACCGGAATAGTGGTGAGGGAACCAGGTCCAGGGTGCAGGTGGTCAGGCGGGAGTCAGAGAAAAGTTTTGTAACTTCCTCTTTAGTGAAAGGGTCAAAAGAGGAAAGTAACAAATGTGATGGTAAGCCTGGTATGTTAAGTGGGGAAGATGACTTGTGTGGTATTGTGTGGCAATCCCACTGTAGAATTGCATGTGATGATCACCTGGGACTCTCAGCCAGATGGGCTGAGACGTGTCAGGAAGCAAGGGATTGTCTGAAGTTCTGCTTGGGATTCTGGAACTGGGAGTTTTCAAGGTGATTCTGGAAGAAAGATGAGATCCCTAGTCCTGGATCCAGTGGCCAGCACTCGATAATTGCACAGGTGTGCACAGCCATTTTGAAAAGGATGCTGGCTAGGGGAATTAGCTCCTGCTGGGAAAGAGGAATAGACCCCAGAAGTCAGAGAGGAGTCAGGTGGTGAATGTACTGGAGGCACATTAAGACAGCCAAGGAGGCTGGGAGAG
Organism: Nanorana parkeri; assembly: GCF_000935625.1. NCBI lineage: Eukaryota > Metazoa > Chordata > Amphibia > Anura > Dicroglossidae > Nanorana > Nanorana parkeri. Next base: position 224,192 of record NW_017308255.1, on the reverse strand, counting down.
AACTGGTGAGGCAAGGAGAGCCGTGAGTCTGAGGGGCCACCAGTACAAGTGTGGGACAGCACTTTAAAGAGGACCAGTGGGTCAGAAGTGCCAATGTTTAAAGTGGAAGCCAGGAGGATATTCTTGTGTTTCTTTAAAGCCTTTCATGAATGTTACGCTGAACAACCCCTGCGTGGGTATCCAAGATGGATTTTTGAACTTTGTGTTGAATAAAAGTGGGCTACCGAGCCCTTAAACCAAAGATATTGCGAGTAGACTGCATTCTTAAGCTCTCGACCTATGTGCTAATATCACAGAACATCACACTGGACAGTGGAAATCTCATCATGAATTGCATGTATCTGGGTTTTGAAATGAATGGCAATGTCTTGGGCAGTGAATGAGTTAGTGGGTGGAGGTCGGAGGGGGACATAGAAGAGATTAAAACATAGAAAAGAGTTGATGAGGACTGAAAGAGAGTGACAAAATAAGTCTGTTTTGGCAGCACAGAGGGAGGAATTATATTTTAGGAGGGCAGCTTTATAAAGGTTGAAGTTTTGCAGGGACTTAGTTTTAAGCCACACTCACTCAAGAGCGGGGCTATGATTTTTAGGATTTCTGGTATTTTCTGTTTGCCATGGTTGTAGTGGACACGGCCCAAGTTTGTATGTTGTGAGAGGAGCCAAGGTGTCTAAGGAGGATGAGAGTGAGCTGTTGAAGACAGAAATAGCCAGGTCAGGGCAGGACAGGGGTGAGACTTTGTCACAGAGGTAGTCAGTAGCAGAGTAGAGAACATTGAAGTGGTGAATATTTCTCTGGGTAACAGGGGGATTCAGGGAGGGGGACAAGGTGATCATGAAACTGACAAGGTTTGTGGTCTGAGAGAAGAAAAGGATGTTGGAAAAGGTTGCAAAGAGTGCATAGGCGAGAGAACAGAAGGTCTAGTATATTGCCTTCAGAGTGAGTAAGATTGTGGGGGTGATTTACTAACCTAAACACACGCACGCACCAGGTGCGTGTGATTTTCACACAGCAAAACGTAGTTATCAACCAAAAAGTCTCTAAGCATATTTCCTCTAATGCCATATATGGAAAAATCATGCACATGATGCATATATAATGCTGCTTCACAGTTTAGACAAAAATGGTTAGCTCATGCATTTACATTCCTGCATTCATCAACGCATGCAACACAACATAGAGCTAATTTACACAACATCACCTTGCCATTCATGCTTGGCTTTGCACAACACACCTGCTGGGTGTGTACACACTACAAAGGTGTTTAGATTCCACCCATAGATGATGCTGGGAGGGAACACACTACAGAGGTGTATACATGTTCATGGTGTGTTTATAAGGTTAGTAAATCAACCCCTGTGTGTTCATTGTTTTAGGTTGACAAGTTGGGTGGTAGCTGGAGTGTTAATGTTAATAGAAATGTTAAAGTCACCAAGAATGATAGTGGGTAATTCAAAGGAGAGAAAGTAGGGTAGTCAGGCAGAGAAGACATCAAGAAAGCGAGATACCTGTCCAGGAGGCCAATAAATTAGAGCAATCTTCAGAAAAACAGGAGAAAATAGGCGAATACAGTGGGCTTCAAAAAAAGAGAGGGATAGAGAGGGAGGTGAAGGCAGAACCTGAAAAGTGCATGGTGGGAATAGAAGGATTCCCACTACATCTCTGTTCCATCCACTTGGTCTGAGTGAATGCACACAGTGAAGGCCACCATGGGAGAGGAGAGCAGGAGAGGCAGAGTCAGTTTCCTGAAGCCAGGTTTCAGTAAGGGCAAGCATGTTAAAGGAATTAAAGATAAGAGTATCATGGACAGTGGTGAACTTGTTACAGAAAGAGCTGGCATTCCAGTGGGCACATGAGAAGGGGTACTGGTTCTAGGAAGCATAGGAATTAAATTTAGGGTATTTGTTTTGAGGCTGCTGCCAGAGGAAAGGCAGTGCTGGTTTAGGGATACATATTAGAAAACAGAGGGCTAGGATTGGGATAAATATCCCCAGAAGTCAGCAGAAGCAGAAGGGTGAGTAAAGTGAGATGATATTAGAATGAGGGCACATGCTCCAATGTCCTGGAGGTAACCCTAGTATGTGGGTTCAGAATCATAAGGAAGTGATGAGTGCAGTAATAGGGAGAGGGCAGGAGAGAGTGTGAAAAATAATCTCATATTAGCCATGCGTGAAGACCCTCTGATTCTTCCTTTAGGCCTCCCAGACATGAAATAACCATACAGGTATTTGCCTAGATTTATTAGCAACTATGGCAATAAGGCGATTGAAGACGTGGTGCTTAGGTGCACTAAACTGTACCACATTTGTATGCTAGGGATAGAGAGGGAAGCCAGGAAAGCCGGCTTCCCAGCCAATCAGGAAGCCGGGAGGCAGTTCATTACCCAGAGCTCGGCTTCCTGATTGTCGGGGAAGCTGGCTCCATGCTGTTTGGCTGGCTCAATGCTGATTGGTCGGAAAGCTGACTTTCCTGCCAAACAGGAATCCGGGAGGTGGGGCAATCCCCGCCGCCCAGCTTTCTGATTGGCCGGGAAGCCGGCTCCATGCTGTTTGACTGGCTCAATGCTGATTGGCCGGGAAGCCGGCTAACCCCTAAATATACTTGTAGGCTCCATGGGATTGGAGACCAGTGGACCCCAAACTGAAATCACTTCAAATATAAACTCACATCCCACTGTTGGTTGAGGCCATGGGGGATCCTTGTTTTCACCTTAAAGATCTACCAGGTCTCCTGTTCCAAGATTCTACGATATGTGTTACCTCTTTTCTCATGTGCAATAACCCTCTGTACACCATGGAAAGGAAAGGTTTTCATATTGCTCCCATGAACATCACAAAAATACTATATATCTCCTACGTTTCATATTCTATGTAGCTAGACATTTAGTATTAGTGACATTTTGCCTAGTGTCATGCACTCTCTCACTGCTTAGTGACAATAAATCATGTTTTCCCAAATCATGAAACACTTCAACTGACGTACTTGTTATCTGAACGGGATAAAAATATTTCTCACCCCTTAAAGAAATCTTATGACATATTGTATATTACACATAACCTCATACGATTTAGAATGTAATTGTTCCAGCTTCAACTTAAAAAGAAAATCCTAAAAATGTTAAGCATTATTATCTGCTTCTTCTGTATGTCAGATTGTACATCAAAACTGTAAGTATCATCCTTCTGAAAGAAAAGTTTACACAGTGCAAGATTCCTTACAACTCCATTTAATTCACACAGTGTATAGAACACATGGTCACACTAAAGACTATGTACCCCAACACACCACACCACAATTCACTGTAATGTAGCACAATGCAGCAATATGTTTAGCAACTATCTCCCTATAGAACAGTCTGTCAACTGACCCTATCTACTGTAAGTCTCCACACACTGATAAAAGGCTGCTGGGAACTCTGACTCCTATAGGTAAAGGGCTGGCACATGAGAAAATCCCAATTAAGGCCCTTCAAAAGCATCAGCCATTATGCAAGTGTGGCCTCCTGTAAATCTTGACTGTTTTTCGATCAGCCAATTTACAGGATTCTGTGAAGGCAACTAACTCAGCAGCCTAAGCTGCGTACTGACTACAGCCTGGCCATCAACAATTGCATAGTCTTAGTGAGGGGGTGCTCTGGTCATTGAAGAGTCTAGAATGATCTATGTCAAATGTCAGCTCATCATAAGCTATTGGTTCATCTGAGTTATGTGGGGAAGGAGTGAAAAATGTGATTGTGATTTGCAAAAGGACAAATCCATTTGCTGCTGGCCATCTCTGCAGAATCTTTAAAGGAGAACTATGGGGTTAAGGCTTTTTCCCATAGTTCTCTTTAGGGTAACGGGAGGACACAAACTAGCATCCTCCCATCACCCTAAGCTCAGTATACCGCGAGCTACAGCTCGCGGTATACTGAGACGCCACAGTATACCGCAAGCTAATGCTCGCGGTATACTGAGATGCAGCAGCTGAAGCGGATCCCGACAATTATGTCGGGATCCGCCCAGCTGCGTGAGTGACAGCTGGCTCTGCCTATCTAGAGGCAGAGCCAGCTGTACCCGCCCCCTCCCCTGTCCGTTCCGCCAGTCAGCACTGGCGGATCAGAGTGGGGAGGAGGGAATCCAGCCACTCCCCTGTCACGGCAGAGAGCAGTGACGGGATCGAGAGGTGAGCGAATGCCGGTATGTGTTCGCTCACTTCCCGATCTACAGAGCCGACCTGTGGCAGTCTCATTGTCACAGGTCGGCTAGAACTATGAGGTGAGTGAAAAGCACTCACCTCATAGTTCTCCTTTAACAGCACCTAGGAGAATTAAAACTGGTTACTTGTTAGCCCTAGAATCTGGGTAAGCTGTCTGCCTTGAAAAAGTAAAGACAAAAAGATAATAACAACTGGGAGCTCTAAAAGAAAGCATTACCTAGATTGATTACCATAAACCCTTTGCACTCTTGAATCCTGGATATCAATGTATGGGGACCAAGCACTACAGCACAAGGGGATTGCATCCTGTATATATCAGTCATTTACTGGCAGGATGGGCATGTTTACTTCTGGCTGACAGAATCTAAAGCTCACCACACACTTAACAATCTGATTGTGCAATCTCCTTTGGACCTACCAACAAGTGTGTAGTACAAGGGCCTACCTGAGTTTATACATATGGATTGGACAGATTGAGTAGGCCCTCATATTAAATAGATTTGGTAGATCTAAAGTTGATTGTACAGAGATTGTACGGCCAGATTGTAACGTGTGTGCTTACCCTAAGTGTCCCCTCAGTCAGAAACTCTTGTATTAAGGGTTCAATTTTCAACTCCTTTTGTCTTAAGAATGGGCATTAGGTGGCTCGGGTGCAAGTATCAGTGTCACCTACACATAGGGGGTTTCCTTTTAAAACCCTATATGCCAATATTGTCTGGAGCACTAATTGCCATGATAGATAAAGAGGCAGCCGAGTGGGAGAAATGCATGAAAACCTCTAACCACATACTTTCTGGTGTGCAGATAATGTGACAATTCAAGGTCTCTTCCTAAAAAATGTAACCAAAACTGAACTGTGGCACATAAATAAAATGCTGCTTGAATGCTTAAAGGGTAAATTTGTACAGGCAGCATTTCTGTCTCTGGGATTAATGTTACCTTGTCATCACGGCCTCTCATCACGGCCTAAGTTGGGGACATATATTGGGAGTCTGGAGGCTAGGTTAGCCTGTTGTATAGTGCGCACAGCCCTCTTATCCACCAGACAAGGAAAAGTTAATTAATTAATAAATAATCTCAAAAGTGAGTTCATCTCAACAGAACAAATTAGTGGTGTTGCATTGGTTCCCTAAATGTCCATTCCTCTATGCTCCCGGGTGAGAGGGATGTACCCGCCTGAGTCTGGTGGACTTTTCTATCTTGCTGAGTCTGCTCAGCACCTGTTCTCAATCGATGCCTATCTTATCCATTGGTGACAGTTGCTTCTATGCATTCTATTTACATGTGAATTGTTTTGTTGATTCTAGTTGCCAAAAGATCCCCTGACGAACCTTGAAAGAGCAAAATGCGTTGGAATAACTACCCACTACTCTTTGCCATGGACATATGTGCTTTCATCTATCTCTGAATACCTATGTTTAGCAACTATATGCTATCTTGGACATGTGTTTATTGTGCATAGTTTCATTTTCAATAAGGGCTTGAGGTGTGTTAGTCCTATGTGTCAACCATACATGTGTTAATCAGTGGATTTGTGCTTTTTTGTAACTGTGTAGGATTTATATAGCTCCAACAGTTTGTGCAGCGCTTTACAATTTGTGCAGAGATTACAATTACAATACAATTTAAGACAAGATGGTCAAGACAGATTTGTTGAGAGTTGTTGCGCATCCTAAAGTGTTCATCTCTTAAGTTCAGACCTAGCTTGCTTTATATGACCTAAAACATCCAGTTCATATGACAAGATAGTGAAGAAGAATTTATTGGAAAAAGCATCAAGTATGGTGATCAAGGACTGGGAACTTCCATAGAGAAAGAAGAGAAACGTAAGTACATTGCATAATCATATTAAGGTAGTTAAACATTGTATGGATGTTAACTATGTTATTTTTAATTTGCTTATAATTATTTTTTTATTTTATACCTACAATGGATCATATCCAATGAGCAAAGGGCATCATTTCCACTGATCGTCCACTCACAGAGGTACTATTTGACCACAGATGCAAGGATATTTCTTACTTCCACTGACCCATGACTGTTATTATAATTACCATTATTATTATTCAGGATTTACATAACATCAAATGTTTGCACAGTGCTTGATGGCATGCATGGAGCTTGTAGACTTTTTCCACTGGCAACAGATTTACTATAATTTTTTGTTCCCACGGACCATCAACCTAGACCTAAACCAAGCCCATTTTTAAATCAGTCCATCAAAAAGTTGTATAACATTTTACAATCAATCACTGACTGCAAGCAGGAGGATACACAACAGGACAATACAATTAATAATGATTATTGCAGAGCACAATGAAAGCATGCTGTAGCAAACAAGCAATAAGAGAATAAATCTGTGCATGATGATTTTAAAGGTCTCCTTTGAGTTTTCACCTGAAAGATTCTACACTCCTTCTACACTGTAAACTCTACACTCCTTCTACACTGTAATCTTCTACACTGTCTACTAGGGATGTCCCGATACCGGTACTAGCATCGGTATCGGGACCGATACAGGGCATTTTGACAAGTACTTGTACTTGTCAAAATGTCCCGATACATAGTGCTGAAGCTTGCGCTATTTTAATTTTTTTTCCTCCCTTACCTTCCGGCTGCTGTTCGGGAGAGGCTTAGTTGGGACTAGACATGTGCACTGCCAAAAAATTTGTTTAGTTTAGTTTCGTTTTAAATTCGGATTTGTGTTATTTCGTTTTTCGGGATTCGGGTGTGAAAGTCAATTCGGATTCGGAATTCGGACGAAATTGGTTAGCGGTAGTTCGTTCGAACGTTCGTTTCGTTTTCGTTTCTTATTCGTTTCATTCATTCGTTTGTTCGTTTGCAGCAAAGTGACATTTGAGGGGGAAAAATGTCACTTTGCTCCAACGAACGAAATGAATAAGAAACGAACACGAAACGAACGTTCGAACGAACTACCGCTACCGAATTTCGGAAACGGAAATTCGGATTCGTTTGCATTCGTTATATCTGTAATTCGGAATTCGGATACATCCGAATGTCCGAAAATTCGTCCGAATTTCGATTCGGTACGAAACGAATCGCACATGTCTAGTTGGGACTGAGTTTGACTGTGTTTTGAAAAGAGGACAGGCTACCAACTGGAGTACTTGAGGTTGTAGAAGGAAAAAGAAAAGAAAATATTTTTTTGGGTTTATTTTTGTCTGTCTGTAAATCTATTGTCTGCAGTGTGTGCTCTATATGTACTACATATAGAATATACACTGCAGACAATAGATTTACAATTATCCTCTGCTAATATTAATAGGTTAAATGATCCGTAGTACAAGTACATGTTATGTACTCTAGATCATTTAACCCATTCATGTTAGCCGAGAATAATTGTAAATCTATTGCTGCAGTGTACTCTCTATGAAGTAGATAGTACATGTATGTTGCACACGTCCAGTACACCGCAGCAATAGATTTACAATTCTCCCCTGCTAAAATGAATGGGTTAAAAGATCCATAGTACATAATATGTAGTTGTACTATGGATCATTTAACCTATTCATGTTAGCAGGGGAGAATCGTAATTCTATTGCTGCAGACTGCAGTGTACGGGATGTGTGTGCTGTATATGTACTATGGATTGTGATTTAACCTATACATGTTAGCAGGGCAGAATTGAGCACCGAGACGCGATGCAGCGATCCTGCCCAGCGCCGACTACGAGAGGCACCGCGTGAGGCAACAGGGATCGGAGTGAAATTGTGAGTGAAACTGTGAGTGAGGGAAGCTGGAACAGGGCTGGCTGTAAATCTATTGCTATAGTGTACTGGACGTGTGTAATGTATATGTAGTACATATATACAGCACACACCTCCAGGTTCAATGATCCATAGTACACATGTCCAGTACACTGCAGTAATAGAGTTACAATTCTGCCCTGCTAACATGAATAGGTTAAATGATCCCAGAGGCAGATGCATTATCGGATTTGTAGTTTCACTCTAGCTGTGTGAAAGCAAATACAAATGTTTTATTGTTCTAAAACAGTCTTAAATGAAAGTTCTTCATAATCATAAAGAAATTTGCCGAAAATCATTAGTCTGTATTGTTTTAAAAAAATTTCACCTGTCCCTTTAAGAAAAAGTATTGGTAATTGGTATTGGCAAGTACATGAGGGGAAGTACTTGTACTTGTACTTGGTCCTGAAAAAGTGGTATCGGGACATCCCTACTGTCTACTATAACCTGTACTATTTTTAAACCAAAACATTATATTTAACTTTTTTTGTGATACCCAAACAGAGCAGGAAGCTCATGGCTGTACGAAGATTTTCCAACTGGCTCCTTCGATCAGCTGATTGAGGGATTCCGGCTGAAACTGTGCCGACAGCGACACTCACCCTCGAGAACTGGCCAAAATTTGCACAGTGTATAGCCACTGTTAGACCTTAGACTTACTCAGTGGCCTGTATGTGGCCAGAGACACAAACCTAGATATGCGCTCCCCATGTGTACAGCTTCAAAGTTCTATTGCAGCACATAGAAGCCATGGCCAACTCCTTTGTGGGTAACACCTGCCTGCTTTCAATTATCTTCACACCTGTTCAGGAACCATTTCCCTGCTGAAACAGGCAGTCTTTATTCCTACAAAGTGAAATACTGAAAGGCTTCTGTTCTTGCACTTAGGAATTGGCAGTCTTGAAGCAAAAAGTGTTTTTCCATTATTGTTTTCATGATCAATTGGGTTTTATTTTTTGATTGACAACACTTGGGCTGTGACCTTTCTGTTATGTTTTGGGTGCGCTGACTTTCATCTTATTTTCTCCCTCAAATCACACAAATTGTGATTTAATAAAAAATAAAGATACAATCCTAAAACACCATCTGCTACTGTAAGTGCAAGAACATTATCTATATCTAGAAATGTCAGCTTTTATTTCCTTTTTGTCTGTGCTATTTGTTAAAGATACATTAACAGGTAACAGGTTCAAAACATCAAGACTCAATTACCTATTTTGGATAGCCTTAAGTAGATCCCTTATAAAACGTATAACACTGACATTTTAAAAAGAGACTCAAATAGTGTAAAATATAGAGATAAAATTAATATAATACACATTTTTTGTTTCCATGACACAGGTTAGGAATTGGACAGGCATTGTTATATAAAAGTACCACATAGGACAAAAAAATTACACAAATCCATAACAAAATGCATTAACTAAAGTCAGATGATGTACAGAAAAATAAAAAAACTCACAAGAGATTAATGTAAATAAGGAGAGACAATACTGCATGGTTTTAACATTAACAAAATAAGATTATAGCCAGGTGTAACCAAGAATGCATTCTTGAAATTATTTTTACTTAGAGGTCTTTTTTAAGATATACAATCAAAATCGTGAATCAGTTTTCTCCACAATTTTAAATTGTGTAAAATAGTAATTTCAACACTTACAATGCTAATCTTAAAGCCCAACTTCAGGCTATTTTGGTTATTTTTTTAAAAATGTCTTCCCCCTGGGCTCCCTAAAAAGCAGTCCCTTTTATTAGCCACAAAATGTACACCCAGTGTCACTCAACCAGGACGATTAAGGGAAAACTGTGATTGCAGGGTGTACAGAACCTTGAGTTGGGCTTAGCATTTCAATTCCAATTGTTTTTCACCTTTCTGCCCATTGTAAAATACAGCTCATAGTATTTATCAAGGATAATAGGGTACTTTTAAACATGACATTAAGAAAGATCACTGATTTTTTTCCATTCTGGAGTGGCATAAAATACATTTTTACCTGATAGACAACAAGGAAAACTTTGGCAAATTTCAAATAACAATCCTTTTTTTAGCATGAGATGTCTTATGCTTTCTGTAAATTCATTTGGAAGCCACCAAAATGCCTAGCATAAGTATGAAGGGGCCATTTCATTTGCTGCTTGTGCATGGTTAGTTTTACAGTCCCCTTTCTCTTGGTGCAAAGGAAAAAATTAGATTTAGGCAGTTCATGCTAGACTCAGACAACCAGGTGGTTCAAAAGTTATGCCACTGCATTAACTGTTTTGTGATGAAGTTGTGTGACTTATTTGTCTAAAGTGCTCTGCCATGTAAGAGTGCTTTGACCATGTCAGGAAGAAGCAGGAGCGGTGGACAATGGAATTTTCCCTCTGTCTGGGGTGCTCTACTTACAGTCAATTGCAGGTTGTGGCCTGCAGCCAATCCACTCTCAGCTTCTTATACAGCTCAGGGTTCGAGCATCCTGTCAGTTCAATATCTTCTGAACCCAACACAAAAAAAATCCATGTGTATTTAAAATCGGAGCCAGCCGTAAGATCACGGCTGGCTCCGCCCAGCTGTCAGAAGCAGGCTGTCGGCCGGCCAATGGACGGCCGCTCGGCCAGCTTCGTCTTTCAGCACGGCTCAGCGCTCGACTGAGCCGCTCGGCCGTGATCGGGAGCTGTACGGGCTATTGTGAATAGCCCGTACAGCACCCCTTCGGTTCTCCTGAACCGAAGGGGTCGTGGTGCCGAAGCTAGCCGAAGGATCGGCCGAAGCTACGGCCAGATCCTTCGGCAGCTTTGTGAATAGACCCCCATGTGTGTGAATATTATTAATATTATATTTTCTCCTCCCTCTTCCCCTAATTCTAATAACATATCTCTAACCAATATGAATCAAACACAACATCCATAAAAAATAAACACCCATACATGGACCTTGTTCAACAATATAAATTTAACAAAGATAAAAGGTAGAAACACAGCGCTAAAGGTTGACCAACCTATATAATTAAATAATCAGTGGTTGGATAGGTTCTTATTGTGGTGGATTGGGTGTTCTCAAGTGAGTGGTTTGTGAAAACAACTGGAGATCAGACAAGTCCTGTCTGAGAGAGCTGCAAGACCCTAAAAATATATATGGAACTCTGAGTGAAGGACCGTTGGTACCAATATCGAGAAAACAGTGCCTCTGGGTCTGAAAGATAGCCCAGCACCGCAAAGATCAATCTGTCTTCTAGCCCGGTTCCAGTGCTGAATGAACATCATTTAAAGCGTGATAGGACCGTGGATCAAAACCGTCTCTAACCTGAGAAGTCTGGTTTCTCACCACATTCTGGTGAGTACCCATTTCTAAGGGGTCCGCTGGATCCAAGAGTTTGGGATCTACAAAGTTTTGTTTGTTTGTCTCCCTTTCTCTTTTATAACACCGCATATTAGACCACTGCTACCTTCATTGACATTATTTTCATGTCTGTTACTCAGAAACATATTTAAAACAGCTACAGACTGCGGATTGCCACTTTGCTGGTTTCTAATATTTTTTTGCTATTTTTTTTGCTACATTTATCGCTCATACCCTATAAGAAGTTGATATTGCAACTAAATCTACTACAGTTTCTGTCACTATTTAATGCTTATATTATATTTTGTAAGAAGCCGATATTGCCAACATACGATTCCTGATTTCTGATCTAATCTATTGACCTACAACTATCTTTGTCCACTTTCACATATTGTTTTTTACCACAGTAATCCTCTTATATATTTGCTTCGATTTCTTTATCACTTATTTCTATTTATTAGGATATATCTCTATCACCCGATCTGTATAACATTGCGGTTTTAGATGTATCAAATGTACAGCTTTATATTAGCTGTCATCTAGCTGTTATATAAGGTCGTTACGATCACTTTTTCACTATTTCTTAATTTTTTTTATAATTGGTTCATATTATATGATTTTAGAGATTTTTTTGGGGATTGATGTTTGCTTACGTATTCACACACCTATTTCCTCTTTATACACTCTATTACCAGCTATCGCTCCCTAGGGCTGTGTGAAGACGCAGTTCTTTTCACAAACCACTCACTTGAGAACACCCAATCCACCACAATAAGAACCTATCCAACCACTGATTATTTAATTATATAGGTTGGTCAACCTTTAGCGCTGTGTTTCTACCTTTTATCTAATAATAAGGTGGTGTATCCACTTTCTTTCATAGCTGTTTCAGGATCAATTATAATTTAGTTAGCTCCGGGAGCGCAGAATTCTATTTCTTTTATAAATTTAACAAACCCCACTAAAAAGCTACAAATAAACAAAAACAAAAAATGGCAACCTCTACTAAATGCCAGGGATGCATCAAACCAAAGTGCAGCCAAATATTCAATGCATCCCTAGCTTCTCTCCTCCCCAATGTGCGCCTGCCCATACCCCTCCTGACTCAGGCACTCAGCGGGGGTAGAAGGAGAACATTAGAAAAGGACGTGTGCAGAAATACAATATGAGTTCCAATTGCATTAAACATAATAACAGTATCTAAGCTTGAAACCAATTACTCTTAGAAAATCTGCAAAGCAGGAAAGAAAACAAAAGTCCATGCCTTCAAACCATGATATCTAGAAGGAGCAAAAATTGCCTAATCATAATCCACTATACCTCAGTAAGGGTAATTAAGAGGGTATAGGTCCCGCCAAGGAGACCATACCTTTTCAAACTTTGTCTTAGAGTTATTCAGCCGTGCTGTAAGGTATTCCAAGTTATAGACTTCATGCATCATCTTAAAAAGGTCCAGGTTGGAAGGTGGAACAGAATGGTGCCATATTAAAGCTATTAAACATCTAGCTGCAGTGAGAACATGATTCATTAGTTTTGAGTATGTTTTGGGCAAGCCTGAAACATTTTGGCCTACATTGTTTACTTCTCCTGCCCTCTCCTGCCCTCTTCACCCTTTTATGAATAACCCTGTTGGTATATTGAATGTCAACAGAAAAGCAAATGTAATGTTGTCATATGAGATTATGTGAAATATACATTGGCAAATGTTAAAAATTATGTATATATATTTTAGTTAGAGTATGATTCATATTTGTAAGTGTGTAATATTTCTCCTTAGTTTATTGGTCAGTTCTGGGGGTGTTGGCAATTTAATTTTAAATGGCTTCCTGGGTGTACTAATATTTACAGGCGATGCAGTATAAGTTATATGGGTCCCACAAACAAGCAGGTGCCAGATTTGCTTATCTAGACAAGGGGTGTAAACTTTCCTTTGTCTCCAGCTACCAGCTTCAAAGCATCCCTTCATTGAAATAAGCTGTAAGATTGGTCAGCCATTTAATAATGCATACCTTGACCTGGGGTAAACCCTACAAACAGCTACACATTTGTACTCTTTAGAAAATCTGAGCAGTTAGTTTGTGAAAGATTTGCATTAAAAAGGGTAGGGTTTTTAATATTAATAATTACTTTGTAGACTCCTGTTTGCTATATTTGGGTCTTATTACTATATATCATTACATTTCTGTTATGTTGAGCTTCAACTTAAATGTATGAATCCTCTTAACCAAAGTAAATACATGTAGAAGCTTATACAGCAAGTTATGTTTTAAATAGGGATGAGCTCAGATTGAGTGTAAACCTGGTCCAATCCTGTGCTCCTCTGAACCCGCAAGGAGCTCCCCCTAAACACCCCAAAAGAAGACAATACCTATTATGCCGCCCAATAAGCTGTTGGTGGGGAATTCTCCATCCACAGCTTGACATAAGCAAATGGATGAGATGCAGTGATATAATTTACTTCTTTTGACTACATGCCTATATTTGGTAAATTACACTTACCCAATATGGATATGTGTCAATATTAGGTGACTGGCATCAGCACAAGCATCCTGCCCCTTTGTTTACATGCAAGTGCGGCTCGGGGAATTTTAAGCCAATTTCCTGAATTCTCAATCTTTTTATCCCCTTTTTTATTCTTAACTAGCCCAAACATTCTCCTTCCTCTCCTTGTTCTCTTTAGCTGATGTTTTCTCCATGATTTTTTTAAAACAATGTTTTTTTATTTTTGTTCATTTTGTTTAGTTGTTTTTTTGGCGTATAAGCAAAAGAGCTTGACTCTATTTGCAAATAACTGCTATGCATTTACAAGAAAAAATATTTTAGTGTTATGACAAAGAATTAATGAGTTCTTTATATCCACAGTAGCACCAGGTGTAATTTGTTGTCAAGTTCTAAATTCCTACTAGTCAATCTGGAAAAAAGTATTTTTTCTATTTTGTTACCTATTTTTGCCTTTAAAATCTAATATTAAATACACTTTGGAAGTGTTTCTTGTCACCAGAAGACAATATGTACCTCACTTGTTTATCATAAGTAACTATTATAAATAATAAAGTTATATCTCAATTTTTAAATGCAATGCTGACATGTGAAACGGCTCTGGAGATTAACTGGTTAATGTTTGGATGACATTTCACTTTGCAGCAGCAAACTGTAAAAAAAAGTGTATTTGAGCCATCTGCATTATGTAAAACTAAACAGGAAAACTTTTTAGAAGGCTTTATCATAGTACAATACTTAAAGAGATGAATCTGACATTTGTTTAAGATGTAATTGTACAAAAGACTTAATCACTGAGTCACGCCAAATCCTTCAATAAATTGCTAGAGGGCCATTGAAGGATGCATTTCATTAGATTAACATCCGTTCTAGAATGCAAAAGAGTGATTTGATTCTGAAAGGTAAAATAATGCCTCTCAAAACTAACTGAAGTGAAGTAAACGTAGCAGTAATGATAATGTACAATATCTCAAAAGTTAACATAATTAAAAGATAATATGATATATTCAACCATGTGTAATATAGTATATCATCTACTGTGAAATTCTACATGAAACATTCTATAGTAATAGCAGAATTAGGATAAGTACATAAGCACAGCACAACAAATTATTTAAAATATTATATATATATATAATTTTTTTTGCCAAAAAAGGGCTAAACATTTTTATTTTGTAAGGGCTTGTCAATAGAGATTTTAAACTATCGAACTGCAGAAGAGGAAGATTTACAATTATATATTTCGTTTTTAGTGCAAAGTCAGGGTAATTTAGGGGGTTATTCACTATAAGCTGAAGGATATAACCGTAGCTTCGATTAATCCTTCGGCTCATTTCGCCCAAGCCGAACTGAAAAAACGGCATAGGGTCCACCTCCTGATCAATACTAGACCCTTTAGGTCTGGTAGGAAAGTTAGGAGGGACCTCAAGTTAAGAAGTAAAAAAAATGTGCATTAGGTTCCCCCAAAAGTCATAGCAGGTCAGGTAGGAATTTTAAGGGGGAACACACCCCCCAAAAATGGGGAAAAAACCATGGAGTCCCCCCTAAAATTCCCAAGCAGACCCTTAATCCGAGCACAGACCTGGCAGGACAGGTGAGTAGTGGATGAGCAGGCGCCCCCGCTCCCTGTGCCATACCAGGCCATATGCCCTCAGCGTAAAAAGCACCTTGTCCTCAAGCCGATGTTGACAATTGCCTCTTCTGCCACAACCCTGGCCCGGTAGTAGTGCGGGTCTGTGGGCAGGGGGGCTTATTTGCATTGGGGTACCCACTTTGATAAAGGGGGCACACAGATGCTGCTCCCCCTTGTGAATGAGTAAAGGGCACATGTATTCACTAAGTGAACATTCTCTTTTCTTCTAGTAAAGCAACCCAGGGACTTTACTTTCATGTAAAATGGATAATCTTGGATAATGTAAAATCCAAGGGCTCCAAAAAGTAATTTTCTCAAAGAAGGACAAATTGGACTTAGATCTACTAACTAAACAATAGGTTTGATTTCTAAGAACTAAAGCATTTTCCTGTAGTGAAGTAAAGGTTTACATAGTTAAGTGAATGCACTGAAGCTGTGCTCACTTCAATCATCTATTTATGTATAAAGACAAATTCTGTTTTTCTTTTTTATGGATTTAAAGTGGATATAGCCTTCCTTTTTCTCCCATTCTCTACACCCTTATTAAATAAATTCTCATAAAATATAAAATACTGATTCATCGAAGCTCACTTTAATCTACATAATGAAAAAGAGAAAGAATTAATGTGTAATTCAGTTTACTATTTCATAAACTGATTATTTATAAAATATACAGTGTGGACATTTCAGTTTTACAACAGTTCAGATTACTATATTTTGTTAAGGTTAAGAAGAATAATTCCTCATGATTTCTTTCCTGTTTAAAATGACAATTCTTTTTGGATTTGTTTGTTAGAAATGGAGAAAAATTAACATTTGTAATAAAAGGCATTAGGAAAATCCTTTCTCTCCATTGCACTTAATTAGGGTAGCTCTTCCTTTCCTTCATATTAGAAAAAATGAAAGACCTACAATTAGAAATTTGTAATGCCAAGTTTAGGCATGATATTGCTGCAGTTTTAGATGATTTCTACCATGAAGGGTACACCAAATATTTGGAGTTGAGAAAAAATTTTGGAGACCTTCCTGCTAGCAAGAGATAGGAAATGCTAGTCTGCTAGATAAGATAGTTTCTTAGAAGTTAGTTAAAATTTGTCAATCTAAACCTAAAATCTGTAAAGTCCTATATAGTCGGAGGAAAATTTATGTATTACAGAAAGAAATAGAGTTTCTTTTTAAAAAATATTTAGACGGTATACATAAGTTCCCTGAAACTAATCTTGAAAACAGAAATTTATTCTGGTATCAGTGCTCTCTTCTGCAGTCGGCCCTCTGTCAGCTGAATTTATTAAACCCTGATTACAGAAAGGGAGGGTAGAGGGGTGACACACATTCGGTCCAATTATCATGGTTATATTTTTGAGGTTTATAAGCTTATATTTAACAAAATAATTCTTTACTGAATCCATTTTGAATTCAATGTAAATATTTCTGTCAAGATTTTATATTTGCAATATTTGATTTGATAGTTAAGTATAAAAATAATCATGAACTGACATCTTCACATTACTCTATAGTTCTCATTAATTGTGGCTACAGAATTATGATTCTGTGATTCAATGACTGGATGAAGTGTATGTGGTTTTATGGCTTGTCCTCTTCAAGAAATATTTGACATTTGTTAATAGTAATCCAGCATTCTGAAACTTCTGTTTTGGTCTTTTTGTCACATGCTTTCAAAGGCTTTGATAACATCTTTGGGGACATATGTTGCCTATTTGGCATGGATTAGTATTTAAATGCAAAATACATTGTTTTGGTTATTTATAGTTTAATTTGTCTAAGTGTATATGCTTTAAAATGATAAAAACTAATAGCGCCAGAGATGACCACTCCACTAAAGAAATATATATGCAGATGTTCTACAGGTCGCTGCCCCACATCAGTCAGGGAGACTGCAATATCTGATGAGAAAACAAAAACAAGGGGCGCCTTCCCTAGTGTAGATACCTTTTTATTATACAAATGGCAAAAAGTGGAATGATACTTACAAAAGAGTAGTTAAACATTGAGGATCAACCTTTGATTGGAAGGCTCAGTCTTAGCCACAAGCAAGAACAGCATGAGGGAGCTGCACAAATATTGGTTCCTATGTGACAGCACAGTAAGCCTGGGTTAACGCGTTTCTAGGGCCACGCCTTCTTCCTCAGACCCTAACCTCTTCCTCCTTCACATTGAATTAAGTAGAGGCTAGTAGCCAATCAATAGAGCCCCCAGCCGCCAGAAATGTTTTTTACTATATGTAAAATAAAGCTGTAACTGTAAAGAATAATGTAAATACATCTCCTGCTGCCTGTGATGAACACTGCTCTGATCAAGAGAAATAGTGGCATAAACTTTTTGCAGAAACTGACACTTCTGGGTGATTTCCTGTGTCCCCTGCTGTGCTCATAGGTTCCTCATACTGCTAATGACATGTGGTATTTGCATTGATAGTGGAGTAATCATGTTTGTGAATCTAGTCAATGGTTTATTTCCATACATATAATGAAAACAGTGTACAATATGTATGTATGTATATATATATATAATGTGTGTGTAAAAAAAAAAAGGATATTACAAGAACCGGGGAGGTCTATAGCCTTAGGGTCCAGCTTACATTACTTATACTATTTATTCATGCCCTGAAATGTGAATTTTTTTTTTGTAGCATAGGGGTTATATTGGTGCATAAAAGCATGTATGAGTTTTTTTTTGTTACATTATATAATCATCCATATGCTGATGTTATGGGAATCTTTTTTAATTACAGCTCCTTCACAAATTTTGTTTCATTGAAGTTCACATCTAGACAGACAAGAAATAATGAATTTTATCTTGTAAAATTTGCTGCAGGTTTAGTAGTCTGCTGAGGGACAGTAATTACCACTCTGAAGGTATTTTGTTGCTCTAATGTTTTGTATTTGGCATGTCTTTGTTCAGATAAAAGTGTTTGTATAATTTCACTAGAAAGTGGAGTGAGAGAAGCTCATTTGTTCAGTAATATATCTAGTTAGTGAGGCATGCTAAAATACATTTCACATTTATTTAATGTCTCTGTTATGAATTCCTTACGCTGATAGGCTTTCATTTACTAAAGTATTCTGACACAAAATTATTGTTTCTCCAGATTTTGAGCTTGCTTGCATCTCAAAAAATAGAGCAATTTCCTAACATCATGTTTAATATATTTAATTGTTTTTAGACATGAATGCCACATACAAAAATTACACCAAATGTTGATTCTTAGCCAGCTCTGACAACCTGATACATTTTTCTTTTAAAGGTAGCATGGAAGGACACTACCATTTACAATTTTCCAGATGCTACCGCAACACTATTAAAGAATAAAGAATAACACTTGGCAATATTATAAATATTCTAGAATATCTAGATAGTTGGTATGGGGGCTTGCAATGGTCTCTTGACCTGCAAGTAAGCATACATTTTTGAATGGTTGCTGTGTGGTGAGTGCACCTTAGTAGAAGAGAAGTCACCAGCGCTCCATGCATGTAAAATAATCAGCTCAGATTTATTCACAACGTGCCACAGGAAAGGGAGTGATAACATTACTAATATGTAAGGTGATTAAAGTTCTAAGCAACACTTTTTACTGCCATTCTGACCAAAATGATAAAACAGCACTTTTAGTGACAGCAACAAATGGCACCCTTCAGAGAAATACCAAGCAGAAGATTAGTCACCAGCACTCCATGTTTGTGAACTATTCAGCTCAGGTTTATTCACAATGCATCACATTAGTAAATAATCCAATATTTCGGGTCCATGCAGGGTTCCTTCCATAGTAATACTATGTTGCCCTGAGGAAGGGACTCTGTGTGGCCCTGGGACATTGGATCATTAACATTGGTTCACATCCATGACTGCTGGTGACTTCTCTTTTATTTCTCTGCAGGGTGTCATTCGTTGCTGTCACTACAAGCACCGCCTTATCATATTGGTCACAAAGGCTGGAAGAAGCACAGCTTAGAACTTCGATCACTTCACATGTTAGTAAAGTTATCAGTCTTATTCCTGTATTGGTAAGATCCTAAACATACACACTTCTAGTGAGCAAATTACCAATTATGCAACCCAATTACATTCAACTAAAGGAGGTCTCTTGGAAACCTTGACAAAGCAAAACGTGGATGTGTCCCTTCTAAATATACATTAGTGGGCTCACTTTCCTAGTGGTGGATTATAAAAAGGGTACAATGAGCAACTACCCAGGGCTCTAGATTCCAGGGAGTCCACAGAAGTGCTAAAAACATTCTACACTTCAGTAATCTTCTTTGTAAGTCAATTTGAAGTGTGTTTCCACTTTTGCAGTCAAATCTGACTCCTTTGTATGTTTATTATGTATTTCTATTCACACAGCATACCTAAAAAACATGTTTATGTTTAGATGTTTTTTTACAGCAGGAAAAATGGCAGAACCTAAAAGGGTTATTCACTAAGATGCCAAAGGCAGCCGAGTGAATAACTGAGCCCAAGTTAAGGGAGCCGAACCCCATTCGGCTATGCACTGCTGTGAAGCATTCGACTCGCTTATTCTGTTCGCTACCTAGGTAGCTCTCCCTTCCAAACCCAACCAGACCCTTTGGTCCGGTAGGAATGTTAGGAGGGACCCCAGTTAATTTTTTTTAAAAAGCACGTGGGGTTTCCCCAAAAAGTCATACTAGGCCCTTTAGGTCTGGTAGGAATTTTAAAGGGAACCCCACTGCCAAAAATGGAAAAGAAAATGTGGGGTTTCCCCTAAAATCATACCCTTAATCTGGGCACTGGCCTGGCAGGAAAGGGGGGGGGGGGAGCCAGCCCCCCCCTCCCTGCGCCATACCAAGCCACATGCCCTTGGCATTGGGAAGATGTTTTTCCAGGGGTCCCTCTGGAGAAGCACCTTGTCCCAATGCTGATGGGGACAAAGGCTTCTTCCCCACAACCCTGGCCCAGTGGTTGTAGGGTCTGCAGGAGGGGGGCATATTTGCATCAGGGTACCCCCTTTCTTAAAGTGGGCACCCAGATTCTGCTCCCCCTTGTGAATGAGTAAGGGGTACTTGTACCCCTACTTATTCACTGAAGGGTAAATCAAAATGTAAATAAACCCACCAGAAATTTAGAAAAAATACTTTAATTGAACAAAAAGCACAACAAATGTTTTTGACCAGTCCTTTAACTACCTCCGGGCCGGCTGTTGTAAAAAAAACGCCGGCCGCAAGCTCTTTAAATCTGAGCGAGCGTCTTCAGACGTCCGCTCAGACACGCCCCTGCGCGCGCCGCTGGGCACACACCAGCGGGAATTGCCCGATATTTAAAAACAGGCAGTGATACCTGTTAACATACAAGCGATCCGCCGGATTGCTTGTATGGGGTAACGATCGGTGCCCCCCCTCCGCAGTCCCCCCCGTCATTGTCCCGTTGGTCCCGGAGTTCCGCTGTGCCCGGTGCGAGCCTGGGATCAGCATGGCGCCTGTGTCACAGGGGATCAGAGAGAGATCGTTACACGAACTCCCTCCGGTCCCCTCTCCTCTGCAAGAATGCGGAAGTGTTGTATATTACATCACTTCCGCATTCTTGTGTCACTCTCCAGCTTCAGAAGCTGATGGAGCAGATCTGTGCTTCATCAGCTTCTTTAGCGGGTCCTAGGTGACATTAGGGGTCTTGGAGACCCCTGATGTATCCATAAAGAGGACCTGTCACATATTTTGCTATCAAATAGGGGGGTTTTATTAGCCCCCGTATGTAATAGCAATAAAGTTTAGTGGAAAAAACAATAGGAAAAAAAATTAAAGTTCCCCCTCAAAATTTAAAGTTACACATAAAAAAGAATAAAAAAAAAAATGTTTTAACCCCTTCGTGACGGGAGACGTACACTGTACGTCCAGCCACAAAGGGACCAAATGACTCGTCACGTACACTGTACGTGACGAGTTATTTGCTGCACTAGAAGGCTGCTAACCGCTGAGAATCAGCGGTTACCTTTCAGTAATAGATGTCTAACTATCTAGAGATCCATTACTGAAAGGGTTAACCTTTTTCAGACACCCGATACCTTAATATCGGGTGTCTGAGAGTCACAGCAAAGCAGAGACACATGTCGGCTTTTGCCGGCATTCTGACAGCTCGTATAGATCGAGAGATATCTCTCTCAAGCTATACTGGCTTTTTTTTTTTTATCTTTTGACTTTCAAGAATAGATACAAAATGTTATGTATTAGACACATAATGTATCTATTCTTGAAAGTAGAATGTTTAAGTTTTCTGAAACATTCACTGACAGCTGAATCCTGAACTGCTGCAGGATCAGTGTCACTAACTTATTATCGGCTGTTCTGAAGTTTGAAGCAGCCTGATAATAAAAAAAAATTATTAATTTATCAAGCAGTAATAGTGAGATTAATTCACAATGACTGCCTGATATAATTAAATAAATAAAATTTGTCAGTATAAAAAAGGTGAAAAGTGTAAATAAATTAAAAAAAATAGTGAAAAGTGTAAAAAAATTAAAAATAAGGGACAAATAAATGAATGTATGTATTGCATTTTTTTTTAGCTGTGCTGGTTTTGTTAAAAAAAAATACTACAAATCAAAACTGGGAAAAAAAGTTTTTTTTTACGTTTTTTCCTCTTTTTTTAATTTGTATTTGTCCTAAGTGAGGCGTTAGACACACATATGTGATATAAATATATAGCCCTATCTGTCCTCTAAAAAACAATATATAATATGTGTGGGTGCACTTTGTAAGAAAGTATATTACTGACGTGGAAGAATCACACAGCAAAAATGTCAAAAGTGTGTCAGTCATTTACGAACAGAAACCAAAAACAAGCTCAGTCATGAAGGGGTTAAAGTCCCCACTCATACATACATGCATGCAAACATGTGTCGGGGTGCATACATGCAAAAAAGACGATTGCGCCCATTACGCCGCACATGTTACATATTGCCGCGAACGTCACAGTGAGAGCAATAATTCTAGGGCCATCAATCACTGATAACACTAAACTTATGAGCGGTAAAAGCTTTTAAAGTGTCACCTATGGCCAATTTTGGATATGGTAGTTTTCTGAGATTTTGCAGGTGCAGCTTGACGTGACCCCGACTTTTATATTTTACCAAAAAACTGGGTAATAATAAATATTTCCTAACATAATGTAAAAAAAACTATTTTTTCAAAATTTTCTGTAATTTTTCCTAATTATAGTAAAAAATTAAAACCGCAGTGGTGATTAAATACAACCAAAAGAAAGCTCTACCTGTCCCCAAAAAATGGTATAAAATTAATTTCAGTACAGCGTTGCATAACGGAATAAACGTCAGTCAAAGTACTGCAGCGCTGAATACTGAAAAATGGCCTGACCAGGAAGGGGGTCTAAACACCTGATCTTCAAGCAGTTAAATAAAAGAAAAAATCTCCCAAAAAATTTAAAAAAGGTTCCAAGGTTATTCACATAGTCCAGTGATGTCCACGATGCTTGTCAAAATAAAAAATGTCTCAACGTCTGCCAACGCCACCGCAAGCAACAAACTCCTGCCACAAAATGAGCATTTTGACATGTGTCGGCCGAATGTCAACAGATAAGCAGAGCTAGCAGTGACATCACCGCTGGCTCCACCTATCTATTGACATTTGGCCAGCACCTGTCAAATTGCTATTAAAAGGTCCTGGCCAAATTACAGCAAATGGGCGGAGTCAGCTGTTAAATCAGGGCTGGCTCCTCCCATTTGTTGTCCTGCAATGGCAGGCCACTGTCCTCAAATGACCTGTAAACAGTGGCCTGGCAATGCTTGAAGCGAGCCAAAGGATTAGTGAAACCTATGGCTTAACTAAGTTTTTCTGTGCACCTTCACAGTGATCAGTTGTTATAGAAAGACTAAGAACAGGAATATGTAGAATGTGTTTCTCTCAGTAACATACAGGGCAGAGATCAGGATTGTAATCCTTTTATAGCTGGGAGAGAGGGCAATGTATTGGGGAAATAAAATGGGAAAACTTATTTCAGAACCTAAACACAGACCAGATGTGGGATTGTTTTTAAAACACACTACATACTGTTACTTCAATGTGTATACCATTAGGGAGCAAAAGCAAAAGACTAAACCAATATGGTTTAATAAAACTGTAAAACAACACGTCAAGGACAAGAGAGCGGCATTTATAAAATATAAGACAGAGGGGACGGCATTGGCGTTCCTTAACTACAAAGAATGTAACAAAAAATGCAAACTAGAAATCCGGGCAGCTAAAACTGAGTGTGAAAAGCATATCGCCACAGATAGTACATAGTTACATAGTATTTGAGGTTGAATAAAGACATTAGTCCATCAAGTCCAACCTATTAGGATCTCATTCTAGGAGTACCTGTACCCCTGTATATTACCTGTACCCCTGTATATTACCTGTACCCCTGTATATTACCCGTACCCCTGTATATTACCCGTACCCCTGTATATTACCTGTACCCCTGTATATTACC
>NW_017308255.1:165000-196752 GCF_000935625.1 Nanorana parkeri | reverse complement strand
GGTGTGCCTCAGGGTTCTGTGCTGGGTCCCATATTGTTCAACTTATTTATTAATGACATCGGGGAGGGTGTTAACAGCGATATTTCCGTGTTTGCGGATGACACCAAAATTGGGAGGGTAATAGACATGGAATTAGACATTATAACATTACAGGAGGACCTGAATAAAATAGGGGAGTGGGCATTAATGTGGCAGATGAGGTTTAATGTTGATAAATGCAAAGTAATGCACTTTGGAAAATAAACAAATGGGTTATACAATTATGGGTATGCCGCTGGGGAAGTCAGAAATGGAGAAGGATTTGGGGGTCATTGTAGACCACAAACTGAAAGGTAGTTTGCAGTGCCAGGCTGCTGTAAACAAAGCTAGCAGGGTCTTGTCCTGTATTAAAAAGGGGATGTATTGCAGGGACAAGTCTATAATTTTGCCACTTTATAGATCATTGGTTCGACCTCATCTGGAGTACGCGGTCCAGTTCTGGTCACCAGTACTAAGAAAAGATGTCCTTGAGTTGGAAAAAGTCCAGCGGAGGGCAACCAAACTAATTAGGGGTATGGAGGACCAGAGCTACGAGACAAGGCTACTAAATTTAAACATGTTCACATTGGAGGTGAGGAGATTAAGGGGGGATATGATCTCCATGTACAAAATGTTCAATGGTGGTAGCAACATTAGCGATAAACTGTTTAAAATTAACTCCATTACAAAAACTAGAGGCCACCACCTAAAATTGGTGGAAAAAAAATTCCAGCACAAGGGGCGAAGGGGGTTCGTCACAGTAAGATCAGTTAGGGTCTGGAACTCACTGCCACAGGCGGTGATTTCAGCAAATAATGTGGAATTGTTGAAGAAACTTTTGGACGATTTCTAACGGTACCATAATATACACCGGTACAGGTACTCCTAGAATGAGATCCTAATAGGTTGGACTTGATGGACTAATGCCTTTATTTAACCTCAAATACTATGTAACCCTTTATTAGGATAAGCAGTGTTCAAGTCTACTTTAAAAATGATAATGAAATCAGCAGGCACAGTAAAGACAGGGTTAGCACAAACCTCTCACAGCCCCTCTGAAGTAGAACTTTTAGCAAGTAGCAAGCAATTTAAAGAAGCATTTTTTTTATTTTTGTATAGCATATACAATGTGAATGGCAACATGTAACAAATAGGTCTTATCTAAATTTGGCTGCAAAAGTGGAAACACGCTTTAAGTTTTGCAAGCCTTTTTCAGTAGAAGATCAGCAATGACACCCTTTACATTCTGCTCAATATACAGTAGGTTTCCTTCAAGTTTCTCAAATGGTCATACATCACATGTATGTATACTTTCTGTACCTGGATATATAAACAAGGTTAGACACTTACTAAGTACACCAATGAGTGGATCACCTAGTCACAAGCACTCTTGGCATGATAACATTTAATACCAGCTCCACCCTAACTAGCCCTATATTTTTAAAAACAAACCATTGTGGTGTTATTATTATTATATTGGATGTATATAGCGCCAACCGTTTGCACAGTGCTTTACAATATAAGGAAGTCAAAGAATGGAGTGGCAAGTAATTTATTGGTTGTCCAATACCACTTCTGCAGAGGTTTCCCCACCACTCCCTGAAGAATTATTAGGCCCAGAAACTTCCAGATGTCATCTCTGGTCAGGGGTTCCCACTTTCTATTTCTGGAAAACTTCCCATGCAGGGTTGTGGATTGCTGTTCATTGTACCGGTTTGTCTCGGTAACAATCTCATCAATAACCTCATCGGTCATAAATAATTTTAGGTAGGCCAAGGGGTTATCATGTTCCACATCTACCTTCCTACCAGATGCTCCAGTAAATGGGAATCTTGGGGGCGCTGCGTGATCCGTACCACAATCAATAGGGCACCAAGTTCGCACATCACTTAGCTCAGTCGCAGAATCCGCGCTTTCGTCACTTTCAGTGTCTGACGACGAACTTCCCCACGCATCGCTGTCGCTCAATTCAATAAGTGATTCCACATCACTATCGCTATTTTCTAGCTGCTCAAAAACCGCTTTTGACCTCAGCGGACGCTTGTTTGATGCCATGGACGCTGTCAAGTTTTCCAGGCAAATATAATAATAAAAGTGCAGGAAGAACACTGGTACTATCTATAGGAACAAAGCTGAGCTGAAATAATTCGTTACAGTATCGAAAAAGTAACGAAATAGCACTGTCTTCTCTATAATACAATGTATTAGTATATGTATGTGGTGTTTCACTTTTGAATTTCGCGCCGGATCCGCCTCCTTACGACGCTGGCGTTAGCGTACGCTGGAGACGGATGCCGGCATTGTGTGAAGGAGACGCCGACATGCCGCGGGGATCGAGGGACAAGGTTAGTGTGATTTCAGGGTATTCCCGAGTGTGGCTCGGGGTTACCGCTCCTAGCTAGGAAATTTAACCCAGGGAGGTTAAGGGATCGACTAAAGGCAGTCAAGGTGGAAGATACACAGACCGGTTGGGGTAAAGAGTTCCAGAGGATGGGAGAGTTTTTAGAGAAGTTCAGGAGGCTAGTATGGGAGGAGTTGACAAGGGAGCTGGAAAGCAGGAGGTCTTGGGATGAGCGGAGTGGGCGGTTAAGGTGATATTTTGAGACAAGGTTTGAGATATATCTGGGGGCAGAGTTGTGGATGGCTTTATAAGTGACTGTTAATATTTTGAATTTTGAATATTTTGGCAAAGCTAAAAGTTTTGTTTAAAGCCCAGACTTTTTTTTTCTCTACCAAAAATTGGGGTTTTGCTGAGGGTCTCACCTTTCGAGCCTGAGCCTCATCCTACTGCTATTTGCATAGATGGCCAGCTTTAATTCAAATTTCAAAAGCTTCCACTTGCAGAACTTATTGTAATACAAATAGAGTGAAGACTTATGAGCTCACTAAATAGGCAAACAGTTACGGTATTTCTCAAAAATACAGATACAATAATCTTGTCATATGTTTCTAATATGATGTTTGATACATAATAAAAAACTGTTATATTTTTCAACCAGAGTTTCACTACAGTTTCATGGGACACAAAATATATTATTGCTTGAATCGTCGGAACATTTTTTTGGCATTGAAACATATTGGCATAAAATAAAATAGCAGCTTGAAAAATGAAACACAGCATGGACTAGAACAAATGCAAACCTACAAACATTGAAATGGTGAAATATTAATTTATATTGTTATTTTCAGTTTACTATGCTTTATTTTTATGACAAAAATGTAAGTCATTACCTAGAAAATGACTGGCAATATTCAAACCATAAACTGAAAGCACGTTACAGCTACTATGTGATACAATCACATAAAAGGCATAGTCTTTGGTTTTTTATAATAATGCCGTAGTTATAATTATAAAATTGTTGGCTTGTGCTTACAGATAAGGAGTAACAATGTTTGGAGCATATGGATGCATTTTAGTATAAGACTGTCCTGTGTAAATAGGGTAAATCAATCCCAAACTGGTAATTATATAGAAATGGAGGCTGGTATTAGACATGTCAAAAAGATTGTTTAGTTTCAGATTCATTCAAATTTTTTTTGTTGGGGGATTTTGCATTCAGATCGGAAATTCGATTTAGTTTGTTATTCGGAATTCAAATCGATTAAAATTTTTCTTTTTCTGTTCAGATCAGTTACAATCTATTTGGATGGAGTTTATTATGTTGTTAAATGTGAAAATAAAATAAAAAACAGCGTGGAGCTCCCCCCAAAGTTCTACCAGTCCCTATAGGTCTAGTAGGAATTTTAGGAAGGACCCCATGTTTTTCTGTTCATCTAGTCCTACAAAAATAATACAGACATGCTGCACAGCACAGACAAGTTAGTGACTAATCTTAGGGCTTGTTCACACCATGTGCAGTGACCTGCTGTATTCAGCCTCAGATCAATGCAGGTCACTGCAAGGGCACATATAAAACAATGGTTTACTATGTACCATGTACACACCGCAACACTGTGGAGATGTGCATTGCAGTTGTGAGTTGCATTAAAATGCAAAAGCAATGCAACTCACAGCAACTGATGGATGGAAACAAATTTAATTTTTTTATTCCAGAAAATAGAACTGAAAATGTTCAACAACTAAAGACAATTAAATGCATGCCAACACGTAAAAACGCAATGTAACATGTATTATAACAAATTTTAATGCATGTCAATGTGAATGTATTTTTGATATGTTTCTGTGAGTTTTTATGTGTGCCATGATGTGAAAGGGCACGTACTGTTAATGAATACAGTGGTGTCTTCTCTCCACCCCAGCCCACTCTTCCTATCAACATGATCCTTAACAGCACACTTGCATGTAGAATACCTGAGTGTCTGTCCATTCCTGCCATTGTTCTACAGGAACACCCTCCTTTTCCCTGTTAAGTTTCCCCTCCTCCCTCTTGGGGTCAGCAATGTACATCCTTCCTCTACATCTCCTAGACTATTTAACCTTATTGCTTTAATTGTAATATCTATATGAGGTTTGGTGGGGTACGTTTGTTTTTTTGCGGGGATATGGGTTTTAAAAAATGGCAAATTGCTGTTTCTAGTTTCTTGATCAATTGATTATTGATTGTAGGTTCATGGTAAGTTTTATAAAAAGGGGTACCTTTTTCATGTTATCATCTCAACGTAGCTATATTCAACCAGTTTTGTACAAAGGAAATTCTTACATTTTTAATCCATCTACACATGAGTGTTCAAAGAAAAAAAATGGGTTCCCTGTACTTTTTTATTTAAAGTGACATTAAAGGATAAAAAAATTTCCCTCCCCCCAATGTTAATGTTAGCACTTACCGTAAATTATGTCTCTTAATTCGATCTTCTTCTTCTTTCCTGATGTTTTCATCTGTCCCTCCAGCGGTGCGGCGGGTCTCCGATCCAGCGATGACTCCTCTGTGCTAGCTGGCACTTCCTCTCCCACGGTGTCTGCATGCGGGTGCACGCTGTCCATAGACTTACCTTGTGTTTCTCCTCATCTCCTGGCCAAAAATCTGAACTGCGCATGCGCCCGCCCCAAGATCCTTTGCGGCTGCCCGAGATTTTTCCGATATTCAGACAGGAGCGCGAGCAGAAGACACAGGTAAGTATTAACCTCTTTTAAAGCGTTTAAAAAAAATGTTTTTGCATATATCTACTGCTTCCTAGCAGTAGATATATGCAAAAAAAGCGGAGGGTTTAATAACCCTTTAACTCTTACAGTGGCCCCCGCACTGCAAGGGCTAACTGCTCATTTTGGTCTAGGCCTTTTTTTTATTTACTTTTTTGTGTATGAGTAACAAGGGTTACTATGTACTCCATGCTCATTCATGTAGGAGTGATGGACAGCTATCTGGGAGGCCCCTTATCCTAAAGGGGTTTCCACATTGAAAAATGTCCTTTCTGCAGACCTCCACATTGATAAAACCAGAGATGTGGGAATGAGGCCATTATCCACATCAAACTGGGGTACCCCCAGGTAAGGGGCCCCCAGCTATTTGGCATTCCCCTGCGTTAAATGCGTATTGGGTACATAGTACGCCTTGTTACTTATTGTTTGGAGCGGTAGTTCTTTATGGCACTTTTACAGAATTACATCATAATGGTGTGCAACTTCATGAGCAGATTGTAGGCACCCCCCAAGTGTTTGTGTATTTTTAATATTGCCCTTCCCTGCTGTTTTTTTTTTGCATTGGCATATGTCCCCCATTGTAGTACCCAGCTACCCATAAAAAAGTTTGCAAATTGGACTTAGGGTGATTGGAATCACCCTAACCGTCCCCTCCACTCAGAGGCGTAACTAGAATCTTCAGGGCCCCGGTGCAAGAAACCATGAAGGGCCCCCCCCTCCCCAACCCCACAGCACTGCATGGTTAACAGGAAGGCTGCCGAGGTCCCCATCATGCGTGGGAACTCAGGCAGCCGCTTGTTTAAAATTTTAGTGCCGGTGTTCTGTCGAGAACGCTGACCCAGTATCTGTGTTTATGTAGAGAATGGATTAACGAGGAAATCGGCATTTATTTACAAAGTATTCATTTGTAATTGTTAATTGTGACCGTTAATGATATGCCGTTCATGGTAGTAAATGATGGGTGGCAGGAAATGATGGACAGAATATTATTATCGGTCACAATTAACGATTTAAACAAAATACTTTGTGAATAAATCCCGGTTTCCTCGATAATATTGGTCTGTGTGTAAGCGCAGATGCTGAGATCGGCGTTCTCGACAGAACACCGGTATCTGTGTTTAGTATCGGGGCATTTTCACGAGTATGAATACATGTGAAAATGCCCAGTATTAACTATCCCTACTTAAAAGTATAATGCATTGCTGGGACTTGTAGTCCTACATAGTTGGATCTATTCTGCATTGCTCTATAATCATCATACAGCAATGCAGATTACGACCAGCTGTGCTGGACTTCAAGTCCCAGCAACACACACACTCTCTCTCTCTTCCCAGCACCCCCTCCCACTCCAAACTTACCTTACCTCTCCTGCAGGCCCATGGCCCTCTTCCTCGTATCGGCGGCCAGGGGGGCGGAGCTAAGAGGAGATGTCCCTCTTAGCTCCACCCCTAAGAGGCGGGACCAGCCCATTCTCCGGGATCAGTGACAGCCTCTCCAGCCCTTTTGCACAGCCGCCCGTACATGCTGCGGGTGGCTGTGCGACAAGGAAGGAGCGGCACGATCGCGGGCGGGGGGGCCCTCTACTTCCTTGCTGGGCCCCCCCCAAGTAGTGGAACGCCAGGGCCCGGTCGCAATTGCGACCGCTGCAACCCTGGTAGTTCCGTCAGTGCCTACACTCCTTCCAAGACCTCCCGCTCTCTAGCTATCTCATACACTTCTGCCATGCTTATCTCCAGGACTTCTCTAGAATCTCTCACCTCCTTTGGAACTCCTTACCCCAACCTGTCCGGCTATCTCCTACTCAGTCTGCCTTTAGATTATCCCTAAAGATTAATCTCTTCAAGGAAGCCTATCCCACCTCAATTTAACCACTAAACTATCACTTTCTAAAACAACTAATCTCCACACAGCTACCACCTTTTGTATCACTTGCTCCATTCCTTTTAGATTGCATGTTCTCATGGGCAGGTATTGTCAAACAAAGGGAATGGGGAGCTGGGCACTGCCTGGTGGACATGTCCCAAAGCAAAAACAAAAATCTAAAAAATTTCACTGGAAGCATTGATTTTAATAATGCTTAAATGGTAACATTAAAAATGGAAAATCCCTTTAAGTAACATTCTGGGGGGATGTGAAGTGGCGCATCCGTGGCATGTATAGAATGTACTACATCAAAACTTAAACATTTACAAAGAAAATAATGCTACCGGCAAACACAAGCCCCCAGCTGCTTCATTCTGTTTGTAAACAAAGCAGTTGGGAATTCCCGTCATCTATACCAGACCCTTATCCTAGATGGGGGGCACATATATAATCACAATTCCAAAAAAGTTGTGTAAAATCTACATAAAAACAGAATGCAATGATTTGCAACTCTCATAGACCCATATTTTTTTCACAATAGAAAACATATCAAATGTTTAAACTGAGAAAAGGTACAGATTTAAGAAAAAAATTAAGGTAATTTTAAAATTGATGGCAGCAACACATCTCAAAAAAGTTGGTACAGGGCAACCAAAAGCTGGCAAAGTAAGTGGTACTATAAAGGAAGAGCTGGAAGAACTTTTTGCAACTAATTAGGTTAATTGGCAACAGGTCAGTAACATGATTGGGCATATAAAAAGAGAATATTAGAGAGTCAGAGTGTATCGGAAGTAAAAATGGGCAGAGGTTCATCTAAATAGTGTCAAACAATAAGCATTTGATATGTTTTCTATTTCCTATTGTGAATAAAATATGGGTTTATGAGATTTGCAAATCATTGCATTCTGTTTTTATGTACAGCGTGCCAACTTTTTGGGAATTGGGTTTGTAGGTGTGATGGTGCCCCCCCCCCCAATTCCATACCAAGTCCTTCTGGTCTGGTATGAATTTGAAGGGGAGCCCCATGCAAAAAATAAATGATACGGAGTCTCCCCCCAAATTCATAGCAGGCTCTTCAGGTCCTGTACGGATTTTAAGGGGGAACAACAAGAAACAAAAAAATTGATGAGGGGTCCCACCAAAATCCATTACCAGACCCTTTTCCAAACTTGCAGCCTGGCAGGCCAGGAAAGGGGGGAGGATAAGCATACACCTCCCATTTCTGAACCAAAGCAGGCCACATGTCCTCAACATGGTGGGTACCTTGCCACCTGGCAAAACATCTGGTGCTCATGAGGATGCCCCTGACCTGGTGATTTTGGGGATCTGTGGGTGGTGGCTTATCAGAGCTCCCTTTCTGAGTAAAAGGGGGTCTCAGATGCTGCCCCCAATGTTAATGAGTAAGGGGTACATGATACCCCCTACTCATTCACAAAAAAATGACAGCGTAAATAACAAGAGACTAACACCAAATGACAGCTCTTGTCTCCACTATGGAAATTTAACAATAGTATAGCCGGAGATGCTTTTGTCTAAAAATTGACAGGTAAATGATGCCACTGGGTATACCCCACTTCTTTGTTTACATTTGGCTGCCTCACTGGTCAGGCAGAGTATTATAGGAATTGCTTGTGGTGCATGGATTTGCTTGCCTATAAGTTTCAATGTTTGGGTGGCTAGTGATCATGTAAATTTCACCAATAACTCAACACTAACCTCATCCCTGCTCATCACTACTTAGAATAAATGGTAACCAATTCAGTGTTATCACTGTACACCCTCTATGGACCACATCAATTTTTACATTTCTGTTATAGACCTGTTTATTCGAAAATAACTTGGCTCATTACTTAAGAAAACAAAGTAATAAATACATTTCACAAGCAAGAAATTCTTTAAGTGATATTTTCTTGCAAAAATTATTTACATTTTTTGCAGCCCATAGACAAATGTAACAGACAAAAAAAACAAAACAAAGTGATTATAACTGTAGATACAAAGTATATAATTTACAAATTATATTTTTTTTATAATTTGTAAAGTGACAGTAAAATTATATTAGGGTTTTATTAAGACAAACTAGGGTTTAATAAGGGACTAATTAGAAACAAATTTTATTTACAAAAGAAAACTCTACTTGTCAGGTTGCTTTAACTAACATCATATGCAGGTCGAAGCTAATCCCTTTGAACTACAGATAAATCAAATATTACTTTTTTAATCTCAATTCTGAACAGTCTTTATTAACACTCAGCCAGTCTGTTTTTTTGGCAGCAGCATCTTCTACCGCTTATTATTTAAATGTATTATGTAAATATATTACACAGCAACTTTGGGCAGTCATTCTGACAGCTGGGAATTTCCAGCAAGCTTATGCAAGTGTAAGCCTAGGGGGTGGGGGGTGACCAGGACGTAAGCAGGGTATAAAGGCAGGACATACGATACAAACCCTGTGTACTACAATGTCGTTTTTTTGGTGTGTGTAGCTGGATAAAAAAAAGCTGCACACAGAACACAGTACAACTAGTCAAAAAAAGTGCATACATTCTTTCTGCATCTCTCCTTGTGAATAGTGACATGAGGACCTTTGAGGCAGAGCTGACGATTTACTGAAGGAGTACAGGCTTTGAATGTGGCTTTATTTTATTTACTATGCTCTGTGAGCAATAACTTTATTAAGTAAATACTTTCAGTAAATCAAATCCTGAGGATCAATGGAACAATTTCAGTAATATTTTTTTGCCACTTACAATCAATATATATTTTTTCATTGCAGTAATTTTCTTTATGTGATTTATTCTACTTTTTAAAATTGACATTACTAGAGGTCTTGCCTATTATGTGTATATATGTGTTTTACATTATTGGTGCTGCTTTGAAAGCACATTTACATCTATACATGCATGTTACAATACAGCGTAAAGTGTTTCTTAATGTGTTGACACACGATGGTGTATATGAGTCTATGGGGTGATTTACTAACCTAAACACACGCACGCACTAGGTGGGTGTGATTTTCACACAGCAAAACGTATTTATCAACCAAAAAGTCTCTAAAAGCATATTTCCACTAATGCCATATATGGAAAAATCATGCACATGATGCATATATAATGCTGCTTCACAGTTTAGACAAAAATGGTTAGCTCATGCATTTACATTCCTGCATTCATCAACGCAAGCAACACAACATAGAGCTAATTTACACAACATCACCTTGCAATTCATGCTTGGCTTTGCACAACACACCTGCTGGGTGTGTACACACTAGAAAGGTGTTTAGATTCCACCCATAGATCATGCTGGGAGGGAACACACTACAGAGGTGTATACATGTTCGTGGTGTGTTTATAAGGTTAGTAAATCAACCCCTATGGGTGTATCCATCCTTTTTCTATGGGTCCACAATGAGCATTTACACACAAAAAAATGCACACAACTGTCTTTCTGTTTTCCTTCCTCTACTCTATTTCTCTTCCATTTACTCCCTTTCTTTTTATATTCTTTTAGTTATTGCTTTTATTAATATTGTCCATTATGGTCCACAATATGATGCTCATTTTCTTCAGGCCCTTGGTCTCTCCCCTCTACCTCTACACCAAGTGCTTTTTGTGCCATATGGACCGATAGCCAGGTCTTTATTGCCTTGGAGTACTTGATACTTGAACCTATTTTCTTGTCCACACCGTGGCTTACCTTTATCCTTATTGTTTACTTTATTTTATTTGTTACCTGTTTCTCATATTTGTGAAAATGTTATAAAACTTTTTTACAAAACTTTTTTTCAGTGCATCATAATGCAGCATACTACTGATGTAAATTACTGATGTAAATGTTGCAGTGTATTGAGGGCCACCTCCATTTTTTAGCTGCTTGGATGCATGTCGGGTTTGTGCATCTCTGTTTCAATGTATGATTTTTTTTATAAATATATATAAGGGATGCACCAATACCATTTTTTAAGTACAAGTACTGATACTTGTCCAAGTACTCACAGATACAAGTATTGACACATTTTTTTAATTGAAATTTTTCTTAAAAATTACAGACTAATGATTTCAGGACAGTGGCGGAGCACCAGAGCTAGGTCCCAGCTGTAACCTCTTCAACCCTGGTAGTTCTCATGAAAATGTCCAGTATCGGTACAGGTACCTGAACATCCTTTATGACTGTAAATGTTTGGTCAAAAATGTAAAGAAATACTTTGCTGGCCAATGTATATTAGTTTGATCTGGATTCATTATTGAAATAGAGTTTGAGAGTTGAATACTACTTTAAATACCACTATGAAGTAGAGGCTATTAACTCTGAAAAGTGTATGTTCACTTAATGCAGTAAAAAAGGTGGGGCCATTTTGCCTTTAATTGCCCAATCATGTGCAAGGGGGTATATTTTTTTTGTTAGCACCTGATTGGAGGATTAAAGTGAGCAAAACATCGCCTCATTCACTAAGCAAATGAAACTTTACCACGTAAGCATACAATTTACAAAGTGAATAAGTTATATTTTTTTTTAGCAAATCAACCCCCATCAGATGATATAACATTTTAGCAGATTTACCATTTTGATTCCTTTTATTGAAAGAATGAAACAAGAATTCTGATCTGCCAATAATGACCTAATGACAACATATGTTGTATTTATGTTGTTTCCCAACCTCATCCCCTCCCCTCCAGATATCAGCAATGCAAAGCAATCACTCTATATGCACATTTGATATCCTTGGTTGTGTATCTTACAAAGTATTAATAGGGATGAGATTCGAATCTGGGTCAATGTGGAGTTCAAACTTTGCATGTTGCTACCGTATGAGGTTTATGCCAAATCTCCATGAACATACTGTATGTATATGCTTTTTGTAATTAAACATATTCTATGTTAGGTGACTGAATGGAATAAGGAAAAGATTGTGTTTTTACTGTACTTAGGAATTGAATACATGGGGGTTTTGAATGTAATTATGGATCTGCCCAGGCATAGCCCATTAAATGTAAATGGTCAAGACAAGATAAGGATCTAAAGACATTTCGGAGCCAAGACCCTTTATTTTCACAATAGGTGAATATTCATCTTTTGTTTCTGGCTAAGAGCTTCAAAGGATCCTTGTAGGTAGATAAACAATAAGATTGTCCAACCTTGTTAGATACAATCATGACCTGGGGTTAGCCTATGGACACCTGCGCATCTGGAATTTTCCCGCCATAATGTTGAATACCATAGCGTCATTAAAGATTTGCATAGAAAGGAGTTGGAAGTCCTAACAAAGGGGATTTGAAAACATCTAATCCCCATAGAAGAATTCTAATCTAAATACATTAAGTATTGGGTGGCCACCAATCGATGGTCCTCAATGCATCCTTATGAACACCAGAGGTACCGTATTTTTCACTCCATAAGATGCACTTTTCCCCCCCAGAATGGGGGGGGGGAAAGTATGTGTGTCTTATGGCGAATATTCCCCCCAGGTCTCCGCAATCTCCTGTGCCCAGAGTTAGCGCTACCCTATAGGCAGGTCAAGCGGCTGCTTGATGGCGCCGTGTTTTGAATGTAATTATGGATCTGCCCAGGCATAGCCCATTAAATGTAAATGGTCAAGACAAGATAAGGATCTAAAGACATTTCGGAGCCAAGACCCTTTATTTTCACAATAGGTGAATATTCATCTTTTGTTTCTGGCTAAGAGCTTCAAAGGATCCTTGTAGGTAGATAAACAATAAGATTGTCCAACCTTGTTAGATACAATCATGACCTGGGGTTAGCCTATGGACACCTGCGCATCTGGAATTTTCCCGCCATAATGTTGAATACCATAGCGTCATTAAAGATTTGCATAGAAAGGAGTTGGAAGTCCTAACAAAGGGGATTTGAAAACATCTAATCCCCATAGAAGAATTCTAATCTAAATACATTAAGTATTGGGTGGCCACCAATCGATGGTCCTCAATGCATCCTTATGAACACCAGAGGTACCGTATTTTTCACTCCATAAGATGCCCTTTTCCCCCCCAGAATGGGGGGGGGGAAAGTATGTGCGTCTTATGGAGCGAATATTCCCCCCACACACGCACGGCTCCTGCCGGGTTTTGTGTGTGTGTGAGCCGCTGAGGCGGCGGTTCTGACGGGACTGACCAGCGGCTTCACTGGGGGGGTGCGGACCTCACCTGGATGACACCCACCGGGAGGGTGACAGCAGTCCACGGCACCCCTGCCAGGTCCTAAGTTCACATACAGACAGGACAACTGTGGAGTCCTGATTCTGCAGGGCCGGCTTCAGCTGCTTCTCCTCCTCTGGCTGTGTGGGCGGGCAGTGCAGAGCAGCAGAGCTGTGAATGGCTGCAGACTCAGAGAGAGAATTCTCAGAACGGTGAGCAGGATAAGAACTTGAATGAATAGTGTAATCACATTGATTTTGAAAGTAATTGTTTTTAATAATGCCTGCTTTGCATAGGTCACTTGTCAGAGTAAAATTTTTGTGATTTTAAAACAATTCATCTTCGCACAACATTTAGGGCTTGTTCACACCAAATCCAGTGAATTCCCGCAGTGTGATCGCCCGCACTGGAATGCATGGCACAGCAGTGCGATTGCTTGCACTATTTTTTGCAATTGCACTGCACCGTGGGCATTGCTGTGCCATGCGTTCCCATGGAGGTGATCGCACTGTGGGACCGCACTGGATTTGGTGTGAACAAGACCTACGGTAAATGTTCTGCAAAGATTAAATGTTTTAAATAACCAATATTTAAAGTTCAACATTTGCAAAATGTTATTCTGCTAAATGCTATTACATATATTAGTACACCATTTGGTTCAGAATATTTTTGGTTGACAATATTTTTTGACAATATTTTTTTTCTTGTTTTTTCCCCTCTAAACCTAGGTGCTTCTTATGGTCAGGTGGGTCTTATGGAGCGAAAAATACGGTACATCAATCGAGGGGTGGGGAGAGAAAAGTTAGTCTTTTTAGACCACAAGAATGGGGCTCTCATATGACAATTAACAGGTACTCCATCAGCACTTATATGTCTATCGTTTGCCGTATACATATGTCAAAGACTGTATATTTTGCATGCCTAAATCTTTTCTTTGTGCTTTGTAGTTAAATAGATTGTTGGTTCACTATATTTAAGTCTTAATACTATATACCAATACATTTCTGGTATTGTGTTGAGCTCAAAACTCTCATGATTGAATCCTCAGAACCATATACTTGTAAGTGTGAATGCTTATACAGCGGATAATAACTTAAAGTAGTAATTTGGGTAACAATGATGCCAGTTCACTGAATGGGCATACTAAATGGCTATATTTGGCATGTTCGCCTGTCTGCTGAATCTTCAAATGCTGCAAAAGGAAACTGGCCAAAAAATGTAATTTAGCTGCAATTGTTTTGCTTTCTAAATGTCACTTTTGCTATAGTACAGGTGTACTAGTTCACAGGCAAGTTTAAGGCACCCCCAATTATGATATTTAAAATTAATTATGTATTTTTCTTTTTTAAGCGCCTCAGGCTTTAAAAAAACAAACAAAAAAGAGCCTAAATTATGTATTTTAAGCTTTGTTTGAAAAAAAAAACTGCTCTCCACTGAACAGTATTTTTTTTTTTGCATTAGTACATAACATCTTTGGCAGTACTCAGCAACCTATGCTCTTTTCTTGTCAAAAGCATGAAAATTGGCCATGAACAAGGACAGAAAAAATAACAAGATATGGCTCACATAGACAATGGGGTTCAGGCACTATGTTCATGGTTCATGATTTTTTCTCAATCGTTAGGCAAATATCCAGTGAACCAAACTTTGCTTGGTTCACTCGTTACTAGCAATAATATTTTTGTTTTGTGCTAGTAACTGATAAAAGTGGAACTGGAATATATTTTGATGTTCCTAATTAGCTAATTAAATGGACTGAAGTTGAAAATGGATATTATATTATCCATAGTTGACAAGTTTAGCCAGCTGGGCAAAATCTTATATATGTATATTGTGAAAACTGACTCTACTCGTGTTATCAGATCCCTAAGGAGATAACACTTGACTGTTTATCATCCATCTTATTTAAAAAGACACCATCCTTATTCCCTGCCGACAAGCATTTGTTTCAATGCTCTCCTATACGTTAAGCTGATCAGCTGCCGAGACTATGTATTAACTGCAGGCTTGATAGGCAATAAAATGAGTATTATGGCATCTCACTGCATATACACGTCTATGTGTCCACTAAGCAATTATAAAACCTGTATTTGTAAAACTATATTATTACTGCTCAACAATTTAAATTCCCCCTTAGTAAAATCTGTAAGAAAAAAGCTTAGTATGATGCAATATTAAACACACAATTGAAATATTATGATATTACATACACAAATACATATTTAATGTGTAATGTTTTACCTTTGAGATTTTTCAAGGCCGGCACATCCACTGCAAGTTAGCCATAGCCCAGTGCAGGTGTTGTCCCACTCTCACAGGACATTGGTTGCTAACTGCTGGCATCCAGGTCACTGCATGCCCAGCCTCCAGCATTACAGCAGGATGGAAGAGTAACTTCTTCCATCCAGAACTACAACCTTCTCTGCCTCCTGGCTTCCTTCCTCTGCCTCCTGAGAAAAGGTACGGGAGCACTCCGATGGGACAACCAATGTTATAGGGCCTGTCCATTAGTTGTCACCATCAGAGTGGGCCCTTACATTTGTTACTAATGTAATAGGGAACTCTGATGGGGACAACTAATGTAAGGGGCACGGTGATGGGGATAACTAATGTAAGGGGGCACTCTGATAGGGATAACTAATGTAAGGGGCATTCTGATGGAGACAACTAATGTAAGGGGCACTGTTATGGGAATAACTAATGTAAGGAGGCACTCTGATGGGGACACCTTATGGGACAACAGCAAAAAGTTGTGTCCCCTCAGAAACCAGAGTGTCAGAGGGGACACTCTGATGGGGACAACTGATATAAAGGGGGATCTCTTATGGGCACAGCTAATATAAGGAGGCATTCTGATAGGAAAACCTAATGTAAGGGGGCACTCTGATGGAGTCAAAGTACAAAAATGTTCTGTCTAGACCTTTAATTTTAATTCAGTACCCCTGGTTTGTATGTTTAATGTGTAAACAAGAGATAATACTTTTGGAAGAGTTAAAGTGCATGTGAACCTTCAAAATCAAAGTTGGGAACTACTTAGTATTTTCTCTTATTTAGCCCATTGTAATTTCTGAAATGTGTCAACGACATTTAATACATAGCAAATACCTGGTGATCTTTAAAGTTCTCCTCAGAAAGCATCCTTTATTTTTAACTGACCACGCTAGGCAAGAAGTAGATTCATCCTTGTGTGGTCAATTTGCATCCTTTCTTCCTACATTCCTACTTTGTTCTTACCCTTAAGCTAGAGGATTCTGTGCATTGTCAGTAGCATTGCCTATAGTTAAATTACTCTGGCCACTGTCCTCCTGGGACCTGTGAAGATAGTGGTAACTGGTTGTTTTTTTTTAGTCTCTGCCTGCCAACTACAGAGCTAAGAAGAGAGAAGAGGGGATTAAGCAGTCACATGAAGAGCCTTTAAAAAAGTTTTTTGAGAGCAAATTTTTAACATTTCTTGCTTTTCTTAGGCTTAGGGTTCACATACACTTAATATAATAAATAATATAATGCTACGTAAATAAAATTATTTTTGTATACAGGTACATTTTGTGAGTTAAAATGAAATAAACGTTATTTTACTTCATCTTGCGTTGTACTACCTGTGGGAATTCCTGTGCTTCTCACCTCTTCCCCCCAGCAGCAGATGCTTATTCCACACTTTCTACCAGAGTTCACATTGTACTGAGGCAATATGGCTGATTTATGAAAGAAGTAGGGCATGCTCACTGAGAAAATGAATAAAGTTAAGCTATGATAACTTCGGATGTCTAATCATATGTTTGAAAAAAATCCTGTTTCTTTAATGTCCCTTGCACTTGATTACTTATTTAAAGTGAACGTAGCTTTACACCTGGGAGTGGTTTAAGCGCCTTTCAGTTCCTAAGTTAGCCCCACCAGTTTTGACAGCCAGCTAATCTACATTAAGATACACATCGTGGAAGAACTGTCAAGAGATCTGTAAAATGTTAGGGCTATGTGTTCACTTAATCATGGTCAGTGGTGATATATAATTGTTATGGTTCAGTACAGAGTGAGTAAAGGAAACATATCATGAGATAAATATTTAGGTGGTAATTGCCAACCACTTTCTATAAACGATAGTTGGCTGACTGTCTTAAGCTATGTGAATTACTGGAATCAAATACAAAACAGCAGGTTAAGTCAGAACCTCTGACCTGGATAATTACTAAGGGTCAATCATTTTTTGAAGAGTAGGTCAGTAATGACGGTATACATATTCTCTCAGTATAGCTGGGAGATATGTTTGATGGCTCTTTAAGTTCTGGGTATTAAGTCACATGGTCTGTAACTGTTACACTATTGTAAATAATCTAGAGTTTGTTAGCTGTGCACTTTCTTTGATATCTAACTCTCTGTGCATACATTATGGTGAAAACAATGTTCCTCTTTTCTTGTCATAAACTAAGCTTTCAAAGATGATAAAAATGCATGTTTTAAGTAAATATTTTATGTTATTTTATTTATATCAGGAGTTAGAGTTCTTTAAATATCTACACTACACTGACAGCATCTCCAGGGAATATGTCTATTTTGAAAGGATATTTAAGATAAATAAATTATCAAATGTTTTACAAATGGAGCTCAGTGAAATTCATATAATTTCAAAGAAAAGTAATGCATTCAAAATCCTCTAGGGAATTTGCATAAAAACAAAGTTTCACTTAGAATCATTCAAAGGAGACTTTTGGGAAAATAAGACAATTTTGAAGCAGTCTTAAGAAAAAAAATCTTATTCGCCGGTGACTTTCTAGAGAACAAAATTTGCATATTAATAAAGGATTAAAGTGCCCATGAAAAATTTGGGAGCAGTTACTTCGTCTTGTCTGTTTTGTTCTTCTCATGAACATATTTTCAAATAAAAGAAAGTTGTTTCAGTGTAGCTATTGGCATAAGTCTCTAAGGTTTCATGTTCCAGTATAACACATGGAATTGTTATGATGGAAAGTGATTGAAATGGACCCCTTTCACTTTATTCTCTTTATTGAAACAAGTAAAGGGGATATGCTGACAAATTAAAATTCTTTTGAAATACTGATATAGGCCAGACATTTTTAAAGACTGGGGATTTGTATGAATAAGGCAAGTGTACATAAAATTGCAAGCCTTCAAATATGTCCTGTATTAATACTTAAAACAAATGGGAGTCCAATTCAATTATAACATGTATTGTAGACAAGTGTGTTATCTGCAATTAAAATCTTATTTGTTTAGCAGAATACACAAGAGCTAAAATGAAAGCTACCTACAGAATAACATGGACTATATTTTCTGCTAATGTGTTAAAAGGAATCTGCCACAAAGCAGTCATTCCACAACATTTGCATCACATAAACTAGAGCTAAACCTATTATAGTGAACCTTTTGATAACTGCAGCAATAAATTCCAGACATCTAACAATATACAGCAATAGTATAATTTTCAGAAAAATAAGCACCAATTATTAAAAAGCAGTTATTGAGTTCCAGAGTGGTGACTTTGCCTATGCTCATATGATTTCATCAGTCTGCTGCAGGCGGGAGAAAGCATAACCTCAGTCTCCTCTCCCCAGGGTTACTCTGCAACAAGTAGTTTTGTAAAACGTTTAAAAAGGTAAGAGGCTGCAGCGGGATGCTGTCCTATCAGACATTTGTGAGCAAAGCCAAGTGCTGAACATGCACCAGTATTTACATAGTTTTCTAAACTCTGATCCAACATCTTAGCCCAGGAAGTAGATGTACACCCTGAACAAAGATGGTTCCATCATTTCAGCATTGATTCCTCCTACACCACCACAGCAAGAGCTCAGATTGGCTGCCTTGGTTTGGGACCATACATGGTCTCTACATTCCAGTTCACTCAACCTACCTTGGTATGACTTGAATTCTGAATTATTTTGCACACAATCACTGGGTCCATCCGGGACAGGTGGATGCCTATTTAGCTCCACTATATCACTTTGTGCTACAGCATAGTTTACATGAATGTTCTATGTTGATGTACCTCAGTGGCCTAGGAATGTATTTGAACTTTCTGGATACACTTTATACATGTTCCATTATACAGCTCAGCCACCCCTATATAGGAAGGGTAAGGTGGAGATTTTCTGCAGCAATTCATTTATGCAAGTCAAATGTTTTGACATAGACTATACTCGCCATTGAAACCAAATATAGTATGTATTTATGGAAA
The DNA here is from genome assembly GCF_000935625.1 of Nanorana parkeri. Classification (NCBI taxonomy): domain Eukaryota; kingdom Metazoa; phylum Chordata; class Amphibia; order Anura; family Dicroglossidae; genus Nanorana; species Nanorana parkeri. Next base: position 177,434 of record NW_017308255.1, on the reverse strand, counting down.
TTGTTGCTGCAGTAAACAAGCCATATTATAAGTATCTCCACAGGGCACATTTCTTAGCAGCTCTATTGCAGAGGTCTGCCATCTCCAGTTTGCACATTTGTAAGCATATTATTGTATTTAGGGGCTGTGCATTATTATACAGTGGGGCAAAAAAGTATTTAGTCAGCCACCAATTGTGCAAGTTCTCCCACTTAAAAAGATGAGAGAGGTCTGTAATTGGCATCATAGGTAGACCTCAACTATGAGAGACAAAATGAGAAAACAAATCCAGACAAATCACATTGGCTGATTTGACACAAATTTATTTGCAAATTATGGTGGAAAATAAGCATTTGGTCACCTACAAACAAGCAAGAGTTCTGGCTCTCACAGACCTGTACCTTCTTCTTTAAGAGGCTCATCTGTCCTGCACTCATTCCCTGTATCAATGGCACCTGTTTGAACTTGTTATCAGTATAAAAGACACCTGTCCACAACCTCAAACAGTCACACTCCAAACTCCACTATGGTGAAGACCAAAGAGCTGTTGAAGGACACCAGAAACAAAATTGTAGACCTGCACCAGGCTGGGAAGACTGAATCTGCAATAGGCAAGCAGCTTGGTGTGAACAAATCAACTGTGGGAGCAATAATTAGAAAATGGAAGACATACAAGACCACTGATAATCTCCCTCGATCTGGGGCTCCACGCAAGATCTCACCCCGTGGGGTCAAAATGATCACAAGAACGGTGAGCAAAAATATATATATACACAGTATAGGTGAGGAATAGCATATAGGCATATCTAATATGTGGAAGCACCCAAAGAATCAATACTATCTACTCCCATTACTATTAACATGATTTGATTGATTGTTTAATTGATTGATTGTTATAAAAGGGAGGGCTCAGGCACATGGATGGTTTTCAATTGATGGTATTAACAGATATGGTAGGAACATAATCTATAATTCTATGATGTGTATTGGGTCATAAATGTCTTTTGACCCAATAAGTAATATATTCTTCTTACATCAGAAGTAATGTAAATATATTGTGGAAATAAACGTGGAACGAAAATTACTTCACTTTATTCACTAGGTCAAAGATAAACTTTAGTCAACATTATAAAATAACAATACAGCCCCCTCCTCTGCTGTCTTCTACTTTTATTATGTAGGCAGGCCCTCTGCATCCCTTTTCAGGTTTACTGGAGTTCATTAACTCAATTTGGGATTGTATGAGTATCAGTATTAAGGCATTCATTAATTAAATAGTTAAGCTTTTGTAAAAGCTTATTTCTTTCTATAATTAAAGAATAAAGCTGTTACATACAAATACTGGATCGCTAAATAGCGATCTGGTATTTGACAGCTAAAGATAGCAAAGAGGTAGCAGAGTGAGTCACCTCTCTGCTATTCATTTTGACAGCTCCACAGACTGGCCCGATGTCAATGAAGCTGTGTGACACATTTCAGGCACAATGCTACAATGTATCTCTGTGCCTGAAATGTATCACTTATGATTGTCTGGGCACGTTTAGAAACCTTTAGTGAGATCTGACTCTGACATGCTGTCAGGATCAGTCTCTAAGGTTGTTATTAGCTGTTCCTAAGTTTGGAGCAGCCTAATAATAACCCAAAATGAAAAAAGTTAATTTATCAAACAGTCATAGTGACTGCTTAATATAAACTGACAAAAAAAGTGTAAAAAAAAATTAAGTGTAAAGTGCTTTTTCTACTATAATTATATCTAAAACATAATAATAATCACAACTTGTGAAAAAAGTGTTTCTCTTTATATTTTTTTCTTCTTTTTTTATATTTTATTCTAACTAAGAGAGGCATTAGGTACATGTGTGATATAATTATATAGCCCTATCTGTCCTCTAAAAAACAATATATGATATGTGTGGGTACAATTAGTAAGAAAGTATATTACTGCCATGGAAGAATCACACAGCAAAAATGTAAAAAGTGTGTCAGTCATTTACGAACAGAAACTGAAAACTAGCTCAGTCATGAAGGGGTTAAACCTCATACCCTCTACCCGACCCAGTTATGCTTACTTTTTCAACACTCCTTCACAACTTTGTTGCACTGTTGGAGCTACCACAAAAAACAGGCCCTCTAGATGTAGGGGTGCATGTGACTGAAATGCTCCATGATGAAATGCCACGTACCAGCAGTTAATCACAGGGCCTTGACACTATCATGTGAGGAGGACAGGACATCATCAATCCTGTATAAGCTGTATAAGGTTTTACCACCATAACAATGATTGACATGGCCCAAGATTACGCAGTATTAAAGGTCTAATTATATGGAAAATAGAGAAAGCAGTGTTTAGAAAATCTGTAATAACTGCCACCATAATTTCCCTTTTTTTCATGAGTGTTATGTGAAAATAGGGTGTGCTCTTTTTTACATTAAGGGAATGGAATGCTTCATAAATATAAAGTACTAAAATATGGAGTACTTTTCTAATAGGCCTCCCAGCAGCAATTTCAACTATTTATTTTCTAATGAAGCACAAATAGTTTTACTTAACTATATGCCTGCTTACCTGAAGTGTTAAACAAGGCTACTGTATTCTAACTGCAATTGTTTTTATGTGTGGCTTAATTTTTCATACTAAAATCTAAATGTTCAGGTATAGGTTGTTTTTTTTAGGTAATGAACTTTCATGATTTGGTTCCAAATATATCCATAGGGAAAAAATGTGCAGAAGAAGTGATGGATGGTTGTCAGGTAATAAACCTGCAAGCAGTTAGTGACCATTTAGAATGCTAAGGAGACTCTACAGGGCTTGTAATGAATAACTAACACTTTTGTTTCTCCCTTAGGGAAAAGAAATATCTGCCACAAGAGTATAAGTTACTGCAATTATTAACCAAGATATAATTTAATTGGAAGGTAAAGATATTAATTCTCTCAGCAAGTCAATGAAGGGATACAAATTATGTAACAATTTGAAAAGTTCTGTAAAATACAAATGAACTTACTTAAACTTAAATGTTTCATGGTTTAATTGAAAACAATAAATATGGCATTGTTGGTAAAGTACTTGGTAAAGTATTAGGACACTTGGAAATAATTCAGTTATTATAGTTAGATAGTGTGACAGAAAACAATTGGTCCCCCTGCACTCCTTACAGCGCTTCCGGGCCAAGTAGCAATGGTGGTGCTCGCAGTGACAATCAAGGATGGTGCCATGTACAAAAGTCAATGAATGATAGAAATCACCAGCACTCCGTAAATTAAATTCACACATATCGCATAATCCAATGTTTTGGGACCACGCAGGGTCCCTTCATCAGTCTCTGCTCTAATGAAGGGACCCTGCGTGGTCCCGAAACGTTGGATTATGCGCTATGTGTGATATTGTTTAAATTTCATTTACGGAGTGCTGGTGATTTCTATCAATCATATATAGTGTGACAGGACTCTAGATTGCATCATTTTAACCCCACTGAAGGCTATTTTGTTAGAATGTGATTGGAACCATTGACAACTGTCATCTGAGAATATAAACGTGCCTATCCGCTTATGGATTATTAGCAAGCAAGTTTTGGTAGTGTTTAAGGGCACAATGGGATTTAAAGTATCCTGGGGTTATGGAAGTCCTTTTAACTATAAGTGAACGGTTTTTGTATTAGTAAAACAAAATAAAAAACAAACATTAGAAAACATGTAAACAAACAGTACACACAATGTCACCTAAGCAGCCCAGTGAGCAATATTGAGAGTTTCTAATTTGCTGACAGTGAAATTGTTAATTTTTACATCATAAGCAATTTCTCCAACAATTTTGCCTAGCACAGTAAATGTTTGTAAATAAGGTGACACTGTGTTCACTTTGAATACCCAATCCTCTTCTTTAATTTTCCTCACACATTTGAGTATTCAAAGTGAAACACAGTTTCACCTTGTTTACGACTTTACCAACTCTTGTATTTAAAACTCCTGTTAGGTTTATTTTTTTAGTGCCTGTGTCCTGTTAGGGAGGTTTCACTTCCTGTCTTGGAGATACAACAGAAAGTGAGCAGAAATCTCTCTAAAATGAGGGAAAATCCACTTGCAGAAAGATGACACCAGAAGAGCTGTCCGCATTGGAAGATTTCCCATCGCATATGGTTCCCGTGACAACTACAAACCTTGGATTTCCCATCATCAAAAGAAAAAACAAGTTTTGAAAATACACTTCAAAACTAATCTCCAGATAAATAGATAAATACACAGTTGAAATACATATATAGGGCTGTTTTACCTGCCAAAGGATTTGTATTTCTGTCCCTACAGTCCATAGATACACTGGCACACAGCACATTCCTGTCTGGCATGGAAATAGACCTGATTTTGCTACAGTTGTTTATTAGAGTTAGGTCTAGTCCCTGCACTCCGTCCATTATTAGGCAGTGAAGAAAAAAATAGCAGACTATTCTGTCACCCTGCTCACACCTCCTATCAGACTGTTTCTTGTCAGCACATGAGTACTGCAGCACAAATGACTGACTCCTTTTGTTGGTAGTCCCTTTTCCAGTCTAGATTGTGCTTTACATTAAATTCCAAGAGGCTTACACTGAGTCAAATTTGGGAACTTACGCTAGTTGCTTTAAAAAATAAATGTAATTATGTATTTATGAATACAGAGCTGTATTAATGTGTGACTATTATATGTGCCTGGAGTTCAGCTAGAACATAAATATGCTCTACAGCACTACAGTGACATAGAGGTCAAAGGAAGGACTAAGCACTGATAGCAATACAGGAATCTAGCACTCCCGAAAGTGTCAAAATCTAAAGAGAAGTAAGTAAACTACCACTGTTATTGCAAGGAACTGATCTTCTGATCTTTAATTGTATGTCAAATCATAGCATGCATTTTGAAAGTTATCGTTTAAAGAACTTTTTTTAAATTAGAAATTATAAGCATAATGGTTAAGAAAAATGTACCAAGTAAGAAGATGGAGGGGGCCACAGCTATAATAGAGTACACTGAAGATGATTCAAGTGATCAGAGGGCTTGGCATGCTGCATTGATGTGCTGTCAGATGGTGGTGGTGCCTATACCTATAAAACAGTGATATATCACTGTAGAATCCCTGCACACAGTCTTACCACCAATGGATTAAGCAAAGACTACCAATTCTCACACTTCCTACATGTCAAGAAGCTTTGTCTCAACTATTACCATCCTGCAATCCAACCAAAGCACCCCTAGAGAAGCAGAAATCTATAGCTGAGTTATGTCCGGGAAGGTACTGTACATACATCAACTGTATACCCTTTTTGTGGGTACCGCACAAAAAGGTGGAATGCGGTTCCCACTCTTGTGTATTTTGTTTTAGTAAATCAAGACCCTTACCTTCTGGGTTTTGTTTTATCGTCTTCTACATCAGTAGCATTAGATGAGTGTTTGACTAAGCAAAGGTTAACTTTGGTCTCTTTTAATTTGTAATTATTTTACTTACTATACAATTGTTGCAAGATATTACTTTAAATTCAGTCTACTGAGCAGGGTAAATAGCAGCTGGTTGAAGGCCCACTGTTGTTTATAAATGGGCTGTGGCACTGAATTAAACCATTTAAATAAGTTGTTATGATTATTGGCTAAAATTTTAAATGTTCATCTTATAAGATTCAAGGTAGTAAAGGCTTGTGAACATTTAGGGGATTATTAAGCTGCTGAAGGCAGCCGAGGGAATAACTGAACCGAAGTGAAGGGAGCCGAACGCCGTTCGGCTATTCACTTCAGCCCCATACGGCTGATAACAGCCATACATTGGTTGCCTTCAGCTCCCTTCAGTTCACTTCGATTCAGCCCAACAGTTCGGCTGAGCCGAAGAGAAGAACACGTTCAACTCAGCCTATTCAACATCTGAATCGGCCGAGCCAAACGCCCAGCACTTCATTCACTGCCGTTCACCCCAGTTCTCATAGGGGCCGAACAGCAGAGAGTCAATAGCTGAATACCGCCCAGCAGAATAAAAAAAAAAGTACACAAAAGAAAGAAAACAAAAACAGCGTAGGGTCCCCCTCCCGATCCATATCAGACCTTTTAGGAAGGTTGGGAGGGACCCCAAGTTAATAAAAAAGTGCATGGGGGTTCCCCCAAAAGTCATACCAGAACCTTTAGGATCCTCACCCCTACAAAATGGGGGGGATGTGGACCCCCCTAAAATTCCCAACAAGACCCTTAATACCAGCACAGGTCTGGCAGTGCTGGTATCAAACTCCTGCAGAGAAATGAACAATTTGACAGATGCAGTCTGAATGTAAACAGGCTATACAGCAGCCTTTGGGTTCGGCTGAACTGAAGGGCTCCGGTGGCTGAAGTGAGCTGACGGATTAGCCGAAGCTACGGCTGTATCCTTCTGCTCAATACTGAATAACCGTCTCAAATGTGCTTGAGGTAAAATTGTTGTAGATGATTACTGATTATTTACATATGTTAGCTTCCTTTGCCACTAGGCCATAAAGGAATCACATATTTGTATTCTACAAAATATGAATAAAAAGAGGAAGCCAAATCTGCACTGCTTAGTCACAACATTACAAGTTTATTAGCATATTAAAACATCTTTTTAGAGCAATCAAGGACTCTAAACCATAAAATAATCTAAAACCAAAACCTTCCCGTTACATAATTAGCATTCAAAAGGGGAATCACAATGTATATATATGAACAATAAGATAAATGGAAACAGAATATAACCAGCATAAGGTCAGCTTAGCATCTTCTCTTTTATTATCCCCTTATGCATTAGAACTGGGTATTAGACATGTGCAAATCATAAATGTGTTTAGGAGGAAACAAATGAAAAATGAAAAATGCATTATTAATTTCATCAAAGAAACTTGATTATGCTATTTCTGATTCAGATGCAATGAACCTCTGAATCCGAAAATTTAAATAGAAGAATGCTCGGCTGCCATATCAGCCACCGGCACATTTTGAGAATGCATGCCGCCCTCATGGAGGCGGGGCGCAAGACATCACATGATGTCACTGCGTCGGGTGACGCCACACGCCTGCATGGGCACCGCTATCTCGGTTTATACACCAAGATGGCAGCACCCATACAGATGTATGATGTCACCCGATGTCGCGCCTCATGTGATGTAATGCACCCCCATCCCCAAGATGGCGGCATGCATGTGCAGAACACGCTGGTGGCCGATATGGCCGCCTCGTGTTCTGCCAATTAATTATTTTGTGTCTGAATATGTCTTTCATAAATTCGGGTATATGATAATTCGTTAATTCGATGAACCACTGAATTAACAGAATTTCGTTGATTTGCAGGTTTGTCCTATTGGGTATGGGGTATGAGTTCAGGCCAATGCAGGGTTCAACCTTAATTTTGCTTGTTTGCCTAAACTATGAGAATGTGGGTTTTTTTGCCCAGCACCAAAACAAATCTCCCATAATGTTTTACATAGCACTGTAAACTGTGGTCAGGTGGAATAGTATGACCAAAAATTAGATTTTAACAATGTGCCAACACACTCACTTTAGAAGTCAGCTCTCACATCAGCCTTTTGTCAATGTATGTTAGAGTTAGTGTGAGAGACAGGACTCTAGGGAGTTAGTGTTACTGTACTGTGCTACTGTGCTACCACACAGCTATACATTGCTATAAACAGTACTATCTGCAGTGCTGTATAGTGCCCCTGCTACATTGCAGGTATATTTTTGGGAAGATTAGTGGCATCCCATTATATTAACAATAAATAGACCTAGCAGTCCTTTTTAGGACATTTTTTTGGGTGTCTGGAAAAACGTTTGTTGCTGGTAGTTGTATGAAAGCAAAAGTCGTAAGAAAAAGGTTTTTTTGTGTTAGAGTTGGAATTTGGAGGTTTAGTGTTTTAGTTTTAATTGTTCTTTTTTTTTGCAGTAGGTATATTTTATTTGTATATAATTTTGCTAGTGTATTTTAATGTTATTTTTGGAGATCAGTAACATTGTGAACCTCATGAACATCTCTTGGTGGGCAAAGCTGCTCTTTGTTAGCACCACAACACAGCATACTATTTTGGGCCAGTTTAATGCACATAATCAGCACATTGGAAAATGCACTATTGCACCACATCCTTGGAGCTGCAGAGCTGTTCTTGGAGCTGCAGTGTTCTGCCAAATTGGCTCCAGTGATGAGGAGGATGGAGATGATGATGAGGTCTCAGACTGTACCTGTGTGCTAGAGATAGTAGAGATGGAAAGTGAGGGAACAACATTAGCAAGACAGGATGTCATCTAGGAGAAGCTTGCCGAGGAGTGATTTAAGCAACTGCCCTAGTCCCCAGATGGCACAACTCCTATGGGTGCAGAACACTGATATCCCCAGGTCTGCTTCACAGAGCTCAGCAGCACCATAATGATTTGCAGACTCTGCCAGCAGTGTATAAATCTACCAGTCATTTTGAAAACACAGAGCTGTTTACCATTAGCTCCGTGGGAGAAGCATCTAAATGATACCACTCAGAAGACAAACCCTTTCCACCTCTCCCACCACTACACAAGAATCTGTATCTGCAGCCTCGTGCAGTAGGGATGGAAGTCTTACAAGAGTTTGAGAGGCTTACCTCACACACTTCCAGTGGAGAAGAGGGTCAGAATGTGGCTACACAGATCAGGGGAAATTGAAGGTTTCAACCTCACTCCAAACCTCACCCTACCTATCTCCAGCTGTGTTAAGCAAAGGTGTGCACCCAGTCACCCCCATGGCCAATGCCAACTTAAGAAAGTTGTTGGCTTTACTGCTCCTGTTCCAGCTGGTGGAAAGTCTTCCCCTGTTCTGTTACATTTGAGCCTGTGCTGAACCACGATGGCAGGTACCCAGCCACCATGTTTTCAACAAGAAGACCATTCTGCCCTCCACCATCATTGTCTCTATGTAATTGGATGATGTGATCAAGGGCATATGACTACAGACAGGTGGTCCAGCAAAAATGGGTAGGGACATTGTATCTCATTCATGGCCATCAGAGGTAACTTTGCAGGTAAGATGCAGGACAGGGCACACTGCTGGAGCTGGTGGTGCCACCCTGCATCCTGCAACTTGGTGATAGTGACTAGTCACTGCCACCTCCTTCTCCTCAATGGCCTCCTTTGGTAAGAAGTCAAAATCACCAGTCTCCCCCAAGTGACCTAGAAGCCACAAAGCAGCCCAGGTAAAACACTGCCAAACTGTTTTTCAGCTGGTAGGCCTGGGGGAGAGGAGTCACACTGGGGCAGAGATTCTGTCAGCTTCTCAGGGGCAAGTCAAGAGGTTGGTGACAGCAACAACCTGCTGCCTGCCCTTCAGCAGGGAAAGTTCCCACATGTGCCCTGCCACACAGATATCCTCAACCTTGTGTTGCAGTGGTTCCCAGTAAGGTACCCAAAAGAGTGTGTAGCCACTTTACCTTGCTAAGGTTCAGTGGCAACTTAACCTGTCCACAAACCAACTGATATGCAATATGCCCACATGTTGAAACTCCACCAATATCAATAAGTATTTATGCAAATATGGTATTAGGACAGACTCCGGGGATCGGCTGTCTTTTTTCATCACATCTGTCGCTCTCAATGTTGTGTACCATGTTGTCACTGTTCCAAGAGGCAACCAGAATGGTGAGCAGTGGTGAGGTGGGTTTCAGTGAATGAGCTGTCTCATTTTCCTGCTGTCTGTAAACACTGTATGGTGTAATACACCAGGCACTGAAGGCACAGTAGCAGGTTAAAGAGGAGCACACCTTGGTGTCTCAAGACATGTTTTACCCAGATTCTGTCCCTGGGGGCTGGCACCAGGCACAAGTGGAGCATGAGAAAGGGGAGGAGGGTTGGGGTGCTGGCATTGAGGAGAAGGACATTGTCAGGCATCCAGGGGTATGGTTTACCCCTCCCAAAACCCAGAAGTTGTACATGGGTGGATGGAGATTGTTAATGACAATATTGTCCTCAGAGAACCTAAATGGGGTTCCTCTACCTCCAGAGATTTGTGGTGGATGGGCTTATTCATGCTACAGTGCCTGTGCAAGAACCTCAGGATTCATGTCATTAGAGAGATGAACCATTGCTGGTTGGCCCCCCCTTTGAAACCACATTACAAGGAAAAAATGGCAGAGCTCATCCGGCCATCACAGAGGAAGCAAAAAAAATGAAATACTATACAATTTAATAACATTTTGGAAGATATGTCCATCTTTGATATGGCCCTTCTGTTTGCTCTTTATATAGAAGCACTCTCTTCAAGCATCCCGCATACTAAAGCTATTGAGACTGTTGAGAGATTCCTCCGAGAAAGGGATCATTCCATCTGGACCTATAATGATCTTGTTTTACGCCCCACGTAAAACACATTTTAACATGCAATATGTTCACTTTTTCCAATATCACCTACCTCCAGGTGCAGGGGTTTGCGATGGAGACTCGTTGTGCCCCATCATATGCCAGCCTGTTCCTGGGGAGATGGGAGTGGGATTTGTTTTCTGGGAAGCATTGCTTGATGTACCTGTGCCATGTTTTAATGTGGCACAGGTACATCAAGGATGTCTTCAATGTTTGGACTGGATCGGTTGACCAATTGCATGCGTTTATAGACTACCTCTCTGGGAACAACTATAACCTTAAATTCACTATGTCCTTCTCTAAGGACAAAATCACATTCCTTGACATTGATAGCAACATTGAAGAACAACGACCGTTGCTGATATTCCTCTATAGGAAGCTAACTACCGGAAATACAAATCTGCACAAGTTTAGTGCACATCCTGAATCTCTCAAACTGTATCCCCTACAGCCAATACCTTCGGGTCCGCCATAACTGTTTAGATGAGGCAGAGTTTAAATGGCAGGCAAACCATTCAAAGAACAGATTATTGGCATGGGGATTATAGTAATACATTTTAAAAAAAGCATACCAGCAAGCGCTATAAGCTACCTTCTGTTCATTCCTAAAAATAAAGCACAGGAATCACATACACGATTTATCAATCCATTCACAAGGGATCATCAACAGATTCAACGCATTTTGAGTAATTTGTGATATCTATGATGGAATGATCCTCTAGTTCGTAGATATTTATCGTCTTACCCCTCAATCACATAATCATAATCTCCCTAACTCACTTAAGGACTATCTTGTAGCCAGTCATTATTCTGGGACCTTTAGGGGTGATCCATGTGTGAACCTGGGGGCATATCGATGTGGCACCTGTGTGCAGTGTAGTTGGATCACTGAAGGCAAACATAGGCTCTTTTCGAATGTAGAGAGATTAAAAGTGAGGCACAGCATCTCATCTGAGAGCACGGGGATAGTCTATCTAGCTCATGTGGAGCTTTTTACATTGGAAAAACCAAATGTCAGTTCAGACATAAGATACACTATCATATCTACACTGTTGAAACTGGAAGAATCCTCACCCCCATTAGTAGACAAATAGGTCTGCAACAGAACTTTGATTCTGCCTATATGTCCTTTTAGCACCATACACATTAACCAACTAGGGGTAGCAATTTTGATCACTTGATCCTACGTTATGAAAGTAAATGGATTTACAATGTAAGACCAACTTATTCCCCTGGTCTCCTTGAGATGCTGCCCTATAAACCTTTTCTATAAATTATTTTTGTTGCAGTTATGTAATTTATTTTTGCAGTAAAAAGGCAGACCCAATGAAGTTGTATTGGTGATATATTTTAACTTATTCTGTAATGTACTGTAATATAGTGCTTGTAACCCCATATATAAAGGGAGCAATTACTGTCTCTGGCTGGCATACCCCCTTTGCACTGTGGAGCTGTATCATCACCACTTTTGCCCTAGGAAACACCCAGACATATTATATTTACTTACCTTCTGGCACTCACGTTGATTTGCTTATTTCTCCATTTCTCCCTTATTTTATATACATCTTACTCCTTGATTAGCTGCAGAGCTTTAAGATATATTTTTTCTTATGATCTATTTATAGCTTATATGTCCATTTGGGACTTTTTATACATGTGGAATAGACATCTGTTTTGGCTCATAGGAGTTTTTTGGTAGCTCTGTTTAGGCCTACGAAAATATGGGTGGGGGTATGTAGAAGGGGGTTAGTAGCCGCAGATCCATGGTTCTAATCACTCAATCTGAAAAATAAAAACATACATTAGTGGGGTAAGGATACCTTACTCCCCCTGGATAAGGTAAAGGGAGAATAAAGATCCACACATGACACTTGCAGCCAACGTATTACTGAATCTCACAAATATTAATGGAGTCATTGAAGCATGGTATTCTGGGAGATTCCCACACTTGAAATTCCATGCTTTGGCTTTTAAAGTGGTACTTGAACAATTACAGTCACTCTAATAGATCTCAAATTACAGATATGGAGGCATTATGTGTGTGTGTATATATATATATGTGTGTGTGTGTGTATATATGTGTGTGTGTGTGTGTGTGTGTGTATATATACAGTGTGTGTGT
>NW_017308255.1:158744-162302 GCF_000935625.1 Nanorana parkeri | reverse complement strand
TAAAACATTATTATAGTAACTGTGACAATACACATAAAACACTAAAGTACAAAAAGTACACTGATGTTCTTCTACTAGGAGCTATAAAGTTTTTTACTGTTAAAGCAAAAAGTTACTTGACATTTGCATCTTCGTTTTTTCAAAATAATTAAACTTAAATATCTAGCTTCAGGTCATCCCAGAGGAATTTGGCTGAATCATTACATGGATGTTTTAAGTGTTCACACTCTGGATAGCACTAGCCCTGATTCTTGGAACCATGTTTAATTCAGCACATTAAGGAATTAACTAGTGATTAAAATCACAAGACATCTAATTGTCTAAAAGTGTAAAATCCCTGTTGGTGCATGTAAAACAAAATAATTATTTTAATCACTTGCCGTGATCAGCTGAAAATTGCAGGTATCTTTAGAGAATAGTTTTTTCATATTAGTTGGTACATAAATGATAGGCCCATTCCAAGATATTTTATAAAAATGCATATAATAACAAACCTAAACCTTTAACCCATCTGCGGCAAGACCTCCTTAACGGTTTTTATATACAACTTTTATATATGCAGAACAACACAAAAGTCATGTGATTGCACAAGCATAGCAGAGACCTTGGCAAGTAGATAATACAAAATATGAAGGTGAAATACATATTGTATTACAATCAATTAAAATCTTGTAATTAATAAATTAAATTGATGTAAAATCTGACTTACAGGGAAAGAAAAGAAACATCATTAATAGGTCAGTTGAAAGATTTGGCAAAGAAAGTTTACCCAAACAAGGGGCAGGTACATATGCAGGAAATCATTTTTCATAAGTTCAGGAAAGGCTTCTTTACAGTACGATTGGTTAGGCTTTGGGATGCTTCACCACTTTAGGCATTAATAAACAAACACAATCTCACGCATATTTTATGCCGGGTAAATGGGACAGGAAGTTTAACGATTGGCAGGTGGATAAGCCTATCTGCCTCCTTCACAAGCTTAGGGGCACGGTGTTGGCACCTCTGGAGACCCTTCTAGATCCTAATGGTTTAACATTTATAGATTATTGGCGATATTCACAGTTACAGCATTTTCTTGCATCGCTCACTAGACTATTACAATCTTTAAAGGATCGTAACTATTGTTTACATCAGCAGAGCCGCCGGACAATAGAAAACTATTGGGCGTAGCTAGCTGTCGATGCTAGCTCCGCACAATCGTTTTCTATTTTCTTTTTTAAACTTGCCCTCGGCAGCTTAGTGAATAGACCGTATGTTTCTTTCAAGTAGTAGGCCTGCCAGGTGCATCTCCCGCTTTTATAAAATGTTGTTGGAATTTGGAAGACCAGAGTTTCCCGATTTCTTGACTAGATGGGAGAGGGATTTGGGCAGCCAGCTGACTGTTGAACAAAAAATTAAGGTATTGGCTTTAACACATACATCCTCAATGGCATGTTCCGTGGAAGAGATGAATTATACATTACTTACCTGTTGGTGCCTCTCTCCGTCTAGAATGCATAAGATGTATGGTAATTTCTCCCCCTTGTGCTGGAGGGGATGTGGACAAAAAGGAACTATGGCGCATATATGGTGGACTTGCCCCATTAATCAGGGATATTGGGGTCAGGGGAGGACTTATGTTGAAAAATTATGGGTTCTCATATTGAAGATGATCCATGGTGTATGTTATTTCATTGCACTATAGATTCTAGAGTGAAATATAGATGTTAATTGACCCCTCATCTACTTAATGATGCGAAAGCTCTGATACCGCAGTATTGGAAGCAGGTTTCTATACCCCTTTTACATCAGTGGTTTGAAAAAATTAACAACATCTGTAATATGGAAGAGATAGTGTTAACGTCTAGAGGACAATATAAAAGGTTTTATAAAATATGGGCAGGGTGGTTTGAATTTAAGAAGAATGCAGATTATGGTTTGGTGATGTCATTGGCACATTAATCATGGTCTTAATATGATGAGGTATATACATTAAGATGGGTTGTGTTGTGTGTGTGTTTTTGTTTTGTTTTTGTTGTTTGTGTTTGTCCTTGTCTATGTAGGGAGTAGTTAGGTATGTATATACAGTATATGTATGTGTATGTGAGGACAGTTAAGCTAAACTAGATGGGATTTAAGGAATGCTTTCAAGGAAGTATTTGATTGTTTCGTAGAAGAGAAAAAATAAGTTATGTAATAATGTCATTATATTTATTTAAATGTATTTATCAAGCGGCAATGTCTATGTTGTATATGCTGTCCAGATGGAAGTTTGTTTTGTAAAAAAAAACCAATCTGAAATCTAACCAGAATTGGCCAGCGAGCCTGTACGTTGGGAACCCTGCTGTAAATTATGCTCCTTTTGCAGCATTGATTTAGAGAGAGATAGAGAATGACTAACCCCTTCAAAGGCATAGCATTGCAAGATGAGTTTTTTGCGGTTAACATTTATCATGAACGGTGAAACAAAGATACTTAGAATTTTAGTTGTTTATCAGTTTGTCGTAGTAACTGTAATGTATTGTTTTATAAATTTTTTTACTTTTTAAAAAGTTGGGAAGTAGTCCAATGTTTATAAAGTGTCATATTTTGCTAAACCTGTATTAAACTATTTTATTCTTCTGTCTGTTTTGTCTGTATGCATACCTCTATACATAAAAATCATTTGAATTGTCTGTTTGGTTTTTTTTTATCTGATTGTGCAGTCTCAACACAAATAATGAAAAAAGTGCTCCAATGAAAAGAATAATTTCATAAGTGTACTAAAATCATTGTGTCACATATCTTGTCTAGTTAGTTCATTCGCTATTAGCACCTTTGTAGCTCCGTTTGTAATGTACATCTTCATGAATACACCCCAGGATCAACTCTGTTGCCAGCAGCCTGTCAAAGTGAGTCCTGAAAGTCATCTTCCCTATGAGATATTACATATAATTAAAGTGAACTTGACAACCTGTTAGTGTGTCAACTTCTCATCTGCCATATTGATTGTGATAGAACAATACATCCACACACCAACAGCAAATGAAATGCTTTATTATACTGTAACAGCATCACTGTAAGCAAAGGAAGGGGAATTGATATATTATTTCACATTAAATGAAATCAATACCCTGTGTGTTGTCACATTAAATACTAAAACACATGAGGTGGTACGTTAATCAGTTAAAATATTGCAATTAGTTATGTTTGGTCATCACAGCTGTACATAAACTGCTGCAATTATTTTGTTATTTAAGCTTACCAGCATCTGATTCTGCTGATGATAATGTTATCTCTTCAGTTGCAAGATGCAAAATCCCTTATACAATTAAAGTATTAGTGGAAGGGAGATGATTGATAGGGATTTTAGATGTTTCAGCCTACGGTTAATGGGATTTGTAACGTGGTGCATGCCTACTTGTTATTGCCCTATCCACTAGGAAAAGGTTAAGAACAAAATGTGTTAATGGTTTTCGGTATTAGTCTGAAACATGACAATTTTGTATTTTTTCTTATGTTTATATCAAAGCCATCTGAAGATATTATTTCCATACCTCATTGATACAAATGTGATTATAATGAATACAATTTTATTTA
>NW_017308255.1:154467-158625 GCF_000935625.1 Nanorana parkeri | reverse complement strand
TATATAATGCACATTATCATTTCAAGCTAGCCTATTGTAATGCTTCATTAGCAGGCTTACCAGCACCACTGACTATGCTGGCAATGCTTCAGTCAGTCTTAAATGCAGCTGCCAGACTTATCTCCCTTCCAATGGTGCTGGATTAATCTTTCTAACCCTCAAAG
This sequence comes from Nanorana parkeri, assembly GCF_000935625.1. NCBI lineage: Eukaryota > Metazoa > Chordata > Amphibia > Anura > Dicroglossidae > Nanorana > Nanorana parkeri. Next base: position 158,461 of record NW_017308255.1, on the reverse strand, counting down.
ACAACTATTTTGTTCCCCCTCCCCCCTCCAATTCTCCCAGTTCCTTTTGTGCAATTAATATTGAAGGGGATTTTTGTTGGAGGATACCGATTTTCACACATCATATCAAGAAGAAGCATTTTAATATTTAAAAATTGATTTTGTACTATTGCCCTGAGTAGGAGCAGGTGGTAAATGTTTACTCTGTTTACATAATGTAAAATAGGTTTGAGCAGGAAATATTAATACCAATAATTAATCCCACTATTTGTAAGATACCTATACAAGTATCTATTTAATGTACATGCAGCTTATGAGTGACTACTATGATACTATAGCATATATATGGAAATAGAAAATAAGAATGGATGCCAAAAATTACCAAGGACACAAAAGAAGTGCTGTGCCTATTCAGGCATAATAGCAAATATTGATAAATACACCAGACGCGCAAGAAAAATGGTGAGAACAAACACCAAAAATGGCACCCAGCACACAGAACAAGGACAGCATTCATGCATACAATATTACAAAATAGCCATAGATATAGTCTGCTTAGGATTCTGTGGATACGAAGCCAGTATTATGCATGCACACTTTTATGCAAAAGAGTAAAGACAAAATGCCAAAAATCTGCTTGGGTAGCACCATGAGACAAAATAATTTTGCTTTTTTATGAAGGGATAAGAACCATGCAATACATCAAGAGTTATTTCCCGATAATCTCTAATCACCTAATCCTGGGCATCTAAGTATCCTGTTCTTTACTATTCTTCAATTTTGTGAATCCACTGTGTTTTCTTATAAAGGAACTGGGCACACTTTAGAATGTGAAGCTTCATGCAATCTCACATAATTTTGACATGAATACATTATTTTTCTTCGTCAGTTCCTACTTTTTACATCATATCTTATCGGCACTTTTTACATCATATTATACAAGCTGCTTCAATACAAGTCCTGTATGCTGACTCTTCCACTAGACCATACATATAATACTTGCAAATGAGGCACTGTTTTAAAGGAAAAGTCCACCTTCGTCAAAAAAATAATAAATACACACTTCTTAATAAAAGAAAAAAAATGTGCATTTATGATTTTTGCATAGGAGCCAGTCAAATATTGCAACTGTGATCAGTAGAACACATTTAAATGACAGCAGCATTGTGCTTCTCCCTGTGGGGAGAAGAACCCTGTGATTCAGGTTAGTATGTGTGTGTGTGTGTCGATCAGCTAATTGAACACTGACCAGCTTATGTGTCACTCCCCACCTACACCTAGTCAGTGTTCAATTAGCTGATTGATGCCCCACCTGATTTGGATCATTTCCACCCTCTAAATACACCATGGGGAACGAGTCATGTTCTGATGAAGGGGCATGCCCCGGAAACGTGTCAATGCTAACATCTCACACATCGGCACATAGCACACGCCATACGAATACCCAACTTGCCTTGCTTGCCTGGCTTTGGCTTATTATCCTACAGCTTACTTATACTGCACTCTTGTGAGTACACTCCTGTTTCTTTTTACCTGTTACTGAATAAACACATCTGCACCAGGAAAGGCACCCCCCTCTTTGTGCTTTTTTCTAGATGTTTCATATTACACTCTATCTCTGGGTGTAACATGAAACATGGTCAAAAAACACTTATAAAAATATAAAAATAGCATTTAAAAACCAAGGTGCATTGCCTTGTGGGTCCTTCAGTGGGCACACAGCCCGCCAAACACCCTGATAGTTCATGTGTTCAGCGAACACATGAACTAGCGATGTCCGAGTGAAACTCACATTCGGCTCAAACATCAAGCCCAACCCTAATATTGAACACAGCCAGTGGCAGTTCAAGAAGTTGGTAATGGTGGCAGGAGAGGGTAATGTTGTTAGGCTATCGGCAGTGGCAGGGTGTGATAAGGCTGTAAGGTATTATAATGTTTTTGAGGCTACGTTTAAAGAAAATAATAATTTAATAGCATCAGCCGAAGAGGTATGGTACTCATTGCTGATCCAGGACTGGTTCATTTTTGCTGTATCAGAACACACGTGGATTTGCTTAACAAATCCACCTGATGCCCTGAATTCCTTCTCAAAAAACACATTGTCCAGCAGCTTGCATACTGGGCAAGCTCAGGCCAGTTCTCAAGCCTAGACACCCAAAACTACAAGGGTTCTTCTGTTCCAAGGATGTCTGCATCCACCCCTGACCCCAGATAATCCAAGATCATATAGTTTAGGTACTGCCTAAGACTGATGCCAGCAGCAGAACCTGGCTGATGCATTCTAAAGAATGATGTTAATGCTTTACTGAGGCAGCCAATAACACTGCTGCTACTCCTTTCACTGATCTGTGGATCTGAGGCACATTGGCCATGAAAGGGGATTCTGACACTCTCTGGAAAGGTGGTTAAGAGTTCCCTCTAAGCACCTCATCTGAATGGCAAATTTTTGCTCCCTCTGTGATGGGAGGATGAGGTCTGGCATTTTCCCATTGTATTAGGAATACAAAATGGTGAGCAATCCTGGGGTCCTTGTGCAGGCACTTAAGCATGGATAAGCCCCTTTGCCAATGTTCCAGCAGAAGAGGACCCCAAGTCCTCAGTGTCCTTGAGGAGAATGGTGTCCTCAACTATCTCACCTCTCCCACATACAAGTCCCAGGGTTTGGGAGGCTTGAAACACACAAATGCTTGTACTTACACAAATGCTCATTTATGCCCCACTGCTGTAAGTGCAGCCACTGAAGCATGTTCAATATTGAGTAAAAGTGCACAGGCACATTGCATATCCGGCGGTTGGCAGGCAACTTGTGTTGCCACTAAACTTCGGTCAGGCAGACAGCTGTGTATGACTGCCTGCAGTGACAGCACACTATTCTGGCCTGCAGCAAGATATTATGGAAGCTAGGGTTCCTGAATATGAACTGCTGGACCACAAGGTTGAGGATGTCTGCCTGACACCTCTCAGTCTGCACTTGTAGAGCTGCATCTTATGACCGCTACTTTTACTCATAATCGATGAGATCTTAGCTGGAACTATTGGCTGTGTTTCAATCTAAGTTGATTACATTTTAAATTTGGAAACAATAAATAACATATGATAATGGTAAGTAGATATACATACACACTGCCATCAATGAACACAATTAAATAAAATCCAATAGGAAAAAGCGGGAGATGCTGACCAACACAGCTTTAACCCTTTCGCTGCCAAGCCCTCCAGAACATTTTTCAACTCAGCTGGCCACGCCATTTTTGCAATTTTTCCCATTGATTTGATTTCCAACTGCTGCGTTGCTAGCGTTTGCAAAAGACCCCCCAAACCATATATTTTCTGAAAGCGTAGGCCCAGTAGAATAAAAAGATGGTGATACAAAAGTTGTAGGCCCTGCGATAATTGCGCAAATGTTTCTCAAATTAATATTAAAATACAAAATTCAATTGATAAACACACTAAAATCAGTATCCGTGCACAAATAATTTTCTGTCTAAATCTTAAAGATAAAACTGTATTGAGTTACTAAATAACAAATATTTGCAAATTTGTAATTGCGCCTTTTTGCAAAAAGGTAAAAAAATGAAGGTACGCAAAACTATAAATAAGCGACTTATGTTAAAAATAGTTTTTGCGCTGTGTTGGTGTTTGTGTTGTGATAAAATGATACAGGCGTATATTTAATTGCAACACAAGGTATCACAACGCATGGCAATGCATCACAAAGCTTTGCCATGCGCTGCCATAGTTAATTTATTGTTTTTTTTTAAATAAAAAAAATAATGCACTGCGATGCGTTCTAACAACGCACTGCAGCGCATGTGCATGGCGTACACCACAATATGTGTATGTTATCTGGGGGGGAGGGAGGGGTTGTGCTTTTTTTTTATTAGTTTTTTTACAAATTTTTTATTTATTTTTTATAATTTTATTTTTTTACATTTTTTAATCATTTGTAAATTATTTTTATTTATTTTTTAATTTAATTTTGTATGTTTGTTTACTGTTGGGGGGGGGGGGGTAC
>NW_017308255.1:153841-154089 GCF_000935625.1 Nanorana parkeri | reverse complement strand
GGGGGGGGGCTACGGTGTTTATTTAGCCTGTTTATTCATAACTGGGGACACATATGAGTCACCAGAGTGATCAGACGATCACTCCGGTGTTTGCTCGGCACATGATATTTATCGATCCCCCGCTCGGCCACGCACACAGCCGCTGTCATCCGAAAACTGACAGGATGACAGCGGCTCCGATCTCTATACCGCTCGGCCGCCCTGGATTGCGGCCAGCCTCCGATCGCTCCCCCACCCCCCTCCCTGCC
>NW_017308255.1:51131-153602 GCF_000935625.1 Nanorana parkeri | reverse complement strand
TCAGCGGCTTGTGAGCTGCTGATGACAGCTATTAATTTGAAGGGGACAGTCCAGGGAACAGTTATGCTATAAGCTCATGGTCGCTAAAATGACCATGAGCTTATAGCAGAACTGTAAATGCCACCGACATAAGGCATACTGAGCTGGCCTGCCGGGAACACTTTTGTTCCGCCGTATGCCTTACGGCGGTGGCAGCAAAAGGGTTGTATCAGAATATACAACAACAGAAAAAAAGGGGGGGGGGGGGGAGAGTGGGACACATAACTTACTTAGACTTATATATTTCGACCTCATTACACATATTGTATATGCACCCACATATGTAATGAAGATGCATCACATCGCCATGAACTAATGCACTATGTAGTTCACACTATCTTATATGGTTCTTACAAAAGCAAGGATAGATGCCAGATCCCTGAGATCCAGGGAATCCCTAAATCTCAGCCAAGAAGCCCATCTATTCCAAAATCTATCCCAACTATTATATTCCGCAGCCAAAAGACGTTCAAGATCTACAATACGGTCCATTTCCATGACCCATTCTGGTAATGTAGGAACCACAGCGGAACACTAATAATGAAGTATAACTACACATGCTGCAGTGAGAAAGTGTCGGAGGATGTATCTCTTAGTATGCCTAATAGGATCGACAATCATAGAAAGAAAAGCCACTTGAATTATAGCGCCTGTCACACTGGTGTAGACTACAAATACTCTCTGTCAAAATTTCTGAATGGGTTGGCAACTCCACCAAATATATGTCATATTTCCAGGTTGTGCGTGACACCGCCAACTTTTCTTAGATATTAAAGGATTAATCCTATGAAGAACATCTGGACATTGATACCAACGTGTCAGAATCTTCAAATTCAGTTCCTGAAACTATGGAGTACTGAGTGAGTAAGAATTAATAATGTTTCCCATTCTACAGTATGAATATCTACATGTAATTATTGTTCCCATTTAGAAGTATAGGAAAGGAGATTTGGATGAGACAAGTTTGATAAAATATGGTAAATCTAAGATGTAACATGTGCTGGTGGCAAATCAAGCAGGGGAAGAGTTGTAGGTTTATCCTGCAGCCTGTTTGGTTGAGGCAAGGTGTTAAGAAGGATAACAGTTGACGTTCGGCAAACCAAATATTCATTGAATCTGACTGCGAGGCTCCAATGATTGACAGACCGGAGAAAGAAGATTGTTTAAATGAGATAAGCGTTCACAAGAGGACTTTTCCCAAAATCTGAACTTTCACCCATATATGCGTGGAATGTCCGGGTTGTTGAACATAAGAGTTATTGGGCCAAGGTAAGTGGACAAAGGAATAGATGTTCAACAACAATCCTATATCCTATATCTAAAGTTAGCAAAGTATGCAAAATATGAAAGCTATTGATTGTGAACAAAATAGAGGATTGCACTGGCACTCAATGACCTTGGAACAATTAAATTACGTTGACTTTGCTAACAACATTGTACTACTCGCAAAATGTAGCATTAATATGCAAAATAAGCTCAACGATCTCATTGAAAGCTCCACAGCTGTGGTAATGATAATGATATCAAGGCTGTTGATGTGAACCTGACCTGATCCAACCTAACTAAATCAAAAGCTGGGAACTGTCAACAGTGGAAGTATTTAACTTTAGCCCTATGCTCCTCAATGGAGCAGGATAAAAAACTAACTAAAAAAAATGTTCCCACAGACATACCTTCAGCAAAACAGCATGGTAAGTTTTTTTCTGGGCCATTGGATAGGCACTTGGTTGGTTAGGAGGGACTGGTGGTTCTGATGAGGCCACTGAGGAGGAGGGGTAGAGGTGACTGAGCTGTAACCATCATCAAGTTGCAGTACATGATGTACCCCGTCCTGCATCCTTCCCAGCCATCAGAAAATATTTCCAGTGCACAAAAAAAGATATGTAACTGTACATGCTTTTTGGACCTCATATCTGGGATCATATGGCCCCTGCTGCTAACCCCACAGTCTAGCAACACTAAGGGAGTTACTCACGAAGCTGCTGAATGCAGCCGAGTAAATAACCAAGCCAGTTTGGCTATTCATTTCAACTGTACATCGGCTGTGTGTTCAGCTCAGCTGAGCCAAAGTATATATGCGTTCGGCTCGGCTGAGCTTTTCGGCATACATTAAAGTTTTACCAAAAAAAGATAAAGACCCGGCTCTACCTAATTCTTATAGGCTTATCTCCCTTATTAACTGTGATGAAAAATTGTTATCCAAAATCATTGCAGACTGGTTATCTGGTATACTTCTTCACCTAATTTCCCCAGCACTGGTGGGGTTTATTAAGGGGCGTTCAGCAGTTTTGAATGTCAGGAAAGTTTTGGCAGCATTGCACAATGCTAAACAACATGCTCATGCTGCTGGCCCTAGTAGCCATGTACACGTAAATAGCTTTCGATAATATACAATTTTTGGGTGGTTATTTAGGGTGCTGAATTTTTTTTTTCTTACTGGCAAATTAGCACCTTCATAGCCAAACTGTATACAGCTCCTACTGCCCATATATGTACCCCAGGTTTTGTCCCTGTTACTATTCAACTTAGTGATAGAACCCTTGTCGCTGTATTTGCAAACCACTCCAGACATCTCAGGTATACCCCTCCTTTCCTCGCAGCTCTGGGTTGCTTTATTTGCTGATGATATAGTCTTGCTCTCAACTTATCCCCTCCAGGATCTACCAAAGATATATGATATCTTCCTACATTTTGGTTCTTTTTCTGGCCTCCGTATCAACGTAGCTAAATCGGAGGTTCTCCCTTTGACCCTTAATACTTCACATGCTTTACAATCTATTAGGGTTGCACAGATACCAAGTACAGTACTCGGTGCAAGTACGAGTACATGTACCGATACTTTTGAGCTCCAAGACTACACTAGAGGAAAATTCAAAAGTTAGGAGGCAGCTGTCATTGGTAAGGAACACACGGAGCTCCTGGGATTTCTACATCTCTGTTTTAATGTATGATTTTGTTTTTATAAATATAAATAAAGTGATGTACAGATACCAGTTTTGCGAGTACGAGTACTGGTACTTGCCGAGTACTTACAAGTACGAGTACTGATACATTTTTGTTTATTGTCATGTGACAGTTTTTCTAAAACAATACAGACTAATAATTTCAGGACAGTGGTGGAGTGCCGAAGTCAGGTCCCAGCTGTAACCGCTGCAACCCTGGTAGTTCTCATGAAAATGCCAAGTATCTGCACTGGTACTCAAAAAGTATCTGTACATCCCTACAATCTATACCATTGTTCTCCCTAGCTAAAGATTATATCACCTATTTGGGAATACTCATTGGCAAATCCCATAACTCACTATATAGTCTAAATTAGGGTTGCACAGATACCAAGTACAGTACTCGGTACAATTACGAGTACATGTACCGATACTTTTGAGCTCCAAGACTACACTAGAGAAAAATTCAAAAATTAGGAGGCAGCTGTCATTTGTAAGGAGCACATGGAGCTCCTGGGATTTGTACATCAATGTTTTAATGTATGATTTTGTTTTTATAAATATAAATAAAGGGATGCACAGATACCAGTTTTGCAAGTATGAGTACTGGTACTTGCCGAGTACTTACAAGTACGAGTACTGATACATTTTTGTGTATTGTCATGTGACAGCTTTTCTAAAACAATACAGACTAATGATTTCAGGACAGTGGTGGAGCGCAGGAGCCAGGTCCCAGCTGCAGCCGCTGCAACCCTGGTAGTTCTCATGAAAATGCCAAGTATCTGCACTGGTACTCGAAAAGTATCTGTGCATCCCTAGTCTAAATTATCCTCCCCTTATGGCCAAGATATATAAAGAGCTCACAAGTTGGCATAATCTACCAATATCACTTTTTGGGAGAATGCACTTGTTCAAAATGGTAAGCTATCCGAAACTGTTGTACCCAATACAGACTCTCCCATTGTTACTGAAACACCAGGATATCACCTCCGTGAACAAAGCATTTACTTATTTCATTTGGCAGGGTAAATGACCAAGAATAGTGTTGAGGAAACTTTACAACTCTAAGTGTGAAGGAGGCATGTAATTTCCCAGTATTCAGCTCTATAACCTTTCATGCTTGCTAGTACACTCTATTGACTGGCTTCATGCCACATCTTGTTACTCCAACTACACAATAGAGTCTGATATGGCTCTCGCCTGGCATCTTCCCTCTCTGTTACACTGCCCCATATCCAAATTGCCTACCTATTTATGTACTTATGTTCTCAACCGCGATACCGTAGTGGCCTGGAGAGAAGTGCATAAATCTCTAAATGTAAACTCCCACTGCTCCAAATATTTACCTATTAGAGGAAATCCCTTTTTCTCCCAGGGAGAAGACTATGCAACTTTCCTAACCTTTCCAGAATTTTGTACCACCACCAGGGGATTACTTTTTCTCATTCTGATTCTCCCAATACATGAAGCCCTCCTCTTTTGATAAACTCCTACACAACATCAGGGTCTCCATATCGGATATCAATCCTTTTTTACGAGATAACACCCTTCCCTCTTTGGACAAGCCCAATATTATGAAATCGGCGCAAGATATTCCGATGGACGATATAGTACAAAAGATACTCAAAGGATATTGTGCCATTTCCTCAGTGAGTGGTAATGAGAAGTGTAGAGAAACACAATGTAAAATAGTACACAGGGCTTACTATGCATTCCAGCTGAAAAACATTGGTTGCTCGACTACTCTTCATCGTAATTGCTGTCCTAAATGTAAAGAACAGGGAGCTATGCTGTTTCATTGCCATGGTCTGCCCTGGTATCAGACATTCTGGTCCCAGGTGAGAAACCTTATTTTCAGCGTCTTGGGCCTTCCGTCTGACCCTCTATTGATACTGTTCAGCTACGGGAATGCCCAGGCAAAACCCCTAGTAGCAAGAAAGCAATTGACTAGGCAGTGGATAGATATCTGTCTATTAGTAGCAAGGAGATTCATAATGTGGGACTGGCTCTCTTCACTTCTTCCCTCTGCAGATGCCCTTATACGAGATTTACGCCAATTGATGCTTTTAGAGAAGCTCGATGTGGAAATGCATCAGACAGACAGGTGGCCACTTTCTTTTAAAGGTGGTCGCTGTTTCTGGACAAATTCTTCTCCTCTTCAGAGAGAACCTTATTCTCCTCTCCCAATATATGGTCTACTATAATACGGAATTGCAAAAAAGGTCCAAAACGGTCTTAATAGTGATAATAAATGCAGCTTTATTGTGATTGTTATAATCTTATACATGGTCTTTCAAACTGTGAGATTGCATATGAGACACACAAGCCAATACTTATCTCCATTATTATGCCGTTTGTTTTCTGATTGACATGTCTAGGTTTTCGGATAAATGGTACTTAGACTGATATAGCTCTGTTCTTTTTTTTTAAAATTCAAAAGTCAGCTTTATTGAGTGAAAACACAATACACGGGAATCACATATAGAAATAAAGCATTGGGAATACAAGCAATAAAACATTGGTGGTGTGCCCCTTATGAGAGGGCAATCATCGGCAAGCAACAACAACCCTATCGGGCATATTTCACGATGTATAAGCATTTTGTACTTGTATGTTCGTCCAACAATTCACAGAGATAAGCAGATTGCGTGACGAGTGGGCTGTCCCTCTCTGCAGAGCTGCTCAAAGGGGGTCAGAGGCCGGGAGAGCTGCTGGTGGTTGGGGATGGAAAGCAGGAAATGCCTCAATTGAAGGGTTCCCCAGGAGTCCAACGGGGGGTCCAGTAGGCGACCGATTTCGCTGGCGGAGAGCCATCCGTCGGAGGAGCGCATATCGCAGACCCGGAACTTATTGGCATCCCGGAGGCGAAGAAATCGGGGCTCGTCTACCCCAGGAGGAAAGTCAGGGTCCCCAAGTACCGGGGTCATGGGCGACGGAAAGGGGGAGAGATCAGAGGAGCGAAAAGCGACCTAACCTGCGTCAACGTGGGGGCAATGGTGGGGTGAAGACGTGTAGCAGAGGCCAAAGGTGAGGAAAGCCATGGCAATCCCTCCAGGGCATAGTTGGCATCCTCTCCTTCCATATTAACCCATTGCTTGGTCCGCCGGTGACAACACCAATCCAAGACCCGAGCGAGTGCGGTCGCTTTATAGTATTTGGCCATGTCTGGAAGGCCTATGCCCCCTTTGTTTTTGGGAAGAGTAACGGTGTCAAATCGAATTCTCGCTGGGGCGTGGGACCACAAAAAGGCAGTAAACATTTGGCGCAAGCGACGGAAGAACAATGGGGTGATACGAATGGGGAGGGCCTGGAACAGGTATAGTATCCTCGGAAGGATCGTCATCTTGATGGCATTGCATCGGCCAAACCAAGACAGCGATAGGGAGTGCCAGGATAGAAAGTCCTGCTTGGTCTTCTGGAGTAATGGGGCAAAATTAAGATCATATAATCGCGCGCAGTCCGCAGCCATGTAGGTGCCCAGGTATTCCAGGGCGTCGGTCGACCAGGCAAAGGGGAGAGAGGACTGCAGGTACTCCACCTCTGCCTGTGGGAGGGAGATATTGAGAGCCGCCGACTTAGAGAAATTGATTTTGAAATTGGAAAGGGAGGAGTAAGACTCGAGTTCACGTAGAAGGGCAGGGAGGGATGTACGCGGTTCCGAAAACAAAGAAGATCAGGTCGTCGGCGAAGGCCGCGACCTTATGCTCACCAGAGTTTTTCAATAGGCCGTGGAAGGAAGGTAGGGAACGTATCCGGCAAAGGAATGGTTCCAGGGTAAGTATAAAAATGAGCGGGGAGAGAGGGCATCCCTGCCTCGTTTCGTTGGAGATGGAGAAGAAATCCGAGCGTGTCTCGTTCACACGGACAGCAGCCGATGGGGATGAGTATAGTGCAGAAATCCATTTCAACATGCCGGGCCCCAAACCTATGTGGCGCAGGGTCGCCTGGATAAAGCACCACTCCACCCTGTCAAACGCCTTCACCGCGTCCGTGGATAACAGCATGAGAGGTGACAGGGCTATCGGGCGATAACTACCGCATAGCGAGGGATCCTTATTGAGAACACCTAGATCAAGTAACAGCTAAGGTAGGCACGGGCCTATGCAAATGCGACAATATATCCTCAAATCCAAAGACAGGAGGGTACTAACTATGTCAAAATATCAACACATGGAGTATATCGTGTGGAGCAATATTCGGCTTAAACAGGATCATAAACATGCGTTAAGGCCATTATAGGGAAGTGTAAAACTGTCACCAAAGTCCAATCTACCTCTTCCCCCCCACACCATCTGCTCAGTGAGTGCAGAGCTCCCCTGGGTTGCTTCCTCACGCGGCCATGTCCAAACCACGCCCCCCGATATAGCTCTGTTCTTGATACCCATATATATTAGTTTATGCACTGTCCATTATCTTATGTTGCGGTATCAGAAATGACGTACATGGTGAAATCTGTATCATGTACTTATGTTAGCTTATTTGTTTTTTTGTTGTTGTATTGTTACGAAACAAAAATGTAATAAAATGTTTTTTTTTTAAAAAAGAAAGCTTTAATAATATATATTGGTGTATATTACGTCCTAAGTATGCACATTTTTTTCTAATATTCCTTTTTTCTTCCTAAAAAATATCTATGTATGTATATACCATATTGCGGAATCTGCTACCATAAGGTGAAGAAGCATTATTTTCAAAAGTAAAACAAATATTGGCTTCAGTTCTATTACATACCTTTCCAGAGACAAAGGTTAATTAGTGGCACTTGTATCAGTTAATATTGTTAAAGCCTTCATAGTTTTATTTAAATGTATGGTAAAACATACACTTATTAACCATTATGTATAATCTGACAGGAAACTAAAGAACAATTTAGATACAGGATTGAGTTTAAGGTAATTGTTATTACAACTGTATAAGAAAAAGTTTATTTTCCATTTTATCTTACGGCAATAAATCTGCTGGAATAGGCATCAAGCAAACCATTTTATCTATTCAAAATAGATCAGATTTATTCTGTATATTGCCAAGAACTATTACATTGGTACAGCTGGCCAGAATATGATGAGACTTTAGACATAATAAAAGAAAATATGTTGGGAAACATCCAAAAATGTAAAAACTGTTGACAAAAATATTATTATAATAGATAGCAGCCTAATAGTACAAGGATGACAAAACAGGATGAAAAAAATATATGCACAAAGAATAAGACAGAGCTTTTAACCACTTGAAGAATGGGGTTTAAACCCCCTTCCTGTCCAGGCCATTTTTCAGTATTCAGCACTGCAGTACTTTGACCAACATTTATTCAGTCATGCAATGCTGCACTGAAATGGATTTTATACAATTTTTGGGGACACATAGAGCTTTCTTTTGGTGGTATTTATTCACCACTGAGGTTTTTTTATTTTTTACTATATAACGAATAAAGTGCCAAAAATGTTGAAAAAAAAAACTGTTTCCCCTTCATTATTCTATGAAACATTTATTAGTACCCAATTTTTTGGTCAAATATAAAAGATGGAGTCACGTCAGTTAAATAGAGACCAAACACCTCAAGCCTTAAAATTGCGCACGCCTGTGAAAGCACAAAAACTACCATGCCTTAAATTGACCATAGGCGACATTTTAAAAGCTTTTATTGCTAATCGTTTTTGGGGTTAACAGTGATTGATGGCCCTACAATTATTGCTCACACTCTGATGTTCACAATGATATGTAACATGTGCGACATAATGGGCACAATCTTTGTTTTCGCATCTAGGCACACCGGATGCATGTTTGCATGTGTATGTGTGACTTTAATTGTTTTTTTAACTAGAATTTTTTGTATTTTTTTACACTTAACTTTATTGTTATCATATAGGGGGAAAATAATCCCCCTATGTGATATCAAATTACAGTGACAGGTCCTCTTTATGGAGACATCAGGAGTCTTAGAGACCTCTGATGTCACCTAGGGACTCCAGAAGAAGCTGATGAAGCAGGGATCTGCTAAACCAGCTTCTCTCCAGCTTCTGCAGCCAGAGAGTGACAGCTTAAAGCGGAAGTGATGTAATAAACCTCACTTCCACATTCACAACACAGGAGGGGAGATCTTGGCTGTTTCAAATTTTGACAGTTTCCTGCACGTGCACACCACCTTGCAGGCCTTGGGGGCAGGGCGAGGATGTTTTAAAACGCCCACCCACATTTAGAAGGCTCCCGTCTAACCGTTTATATACGTTAATCTCTCTCCAACAGAGAAAATATTATTTTATTATTTTGTTTCTCTCATGCATCTCTAGCCCTAACTGAACATTTTTTCTGAGGGTTTGAGGTATAAAAACCCTCTTTTTTGTGAAAAAAAAATAGTTTTCTTTTGTTTTGTTTCAACTAGACACATTGTAGTTATAGGGATTTAACCCTTCCACTGCCATAGCCAAATTGTTCTGCAAGTGCTGATGGGACCCCAATCCACAGATCCTATCAAAGACACACAGGATCACAGCCGCATTGAATTTACAAACAAATCTACTGGGAGAATAAACCAGTGATTCCAGTAAGTAGGAAGCTAGGAGGTGGGTGATCGGTTTGCCATCTGACCAAGTTTCATGTTATACCTTAAATATGGTTGTAACATGGAACATGGCCAGAAAGGTAAATTTAGCCTTTGAAATATACATTTAAGCCTGAAGATTACTTAATCCCCCAGAATTATATATTTCCTGACATCAGAGACCTGTGGAATAAAATAGTGGCAGTTAGAATTTTTTTATTTTGGGTGATATTAGTGCAACCGTTCATCAAACCCACATTTTCGGTAACACATGCATTTAACATAATTTTTGTGCAGATAGGTACCATATAGGATGGCGTTGTGCCAAGTACTTCACATTTTCAAAACTTTTTTTAACTTTGCTGTCACATAGGGGAATAACACACCCCTATGTGATAGCATATTATTGGTGACAAGTTTTCTTTACAGAGACATTATAGGTCTATTAAACCACTAATGTCATATGTCTGCTACAATGAAGCTGATAGTGTACAGATCATGTTTGATAAGCTTTTGTTTCCAACCAGAGAGGCTGGGAAATGACAGCTCTGAACTTGGAAGTGAAGATATCTTCACCCACAGCTGACATACTGGTCCCAGGCCTGCAGGAGGGGTAGCAGAGCATGGGATACATAGCAACGGAGGTGGGCGGGGAGGATACATCTAACAGCCCATGGAAGTGATCGGTTGGCTGTGTAATACCTTCAAATGTAAAGCCAGTGGAAATGGTTAAAACTAAGAGTTGCAAAAATATTTCTGATAATATTTGCCTCATATTTGGAAAAGTGGAATCTCATAGAAGTTGCTTACAATTGTTGCAAATGAAAGAGTTTTATTTGCCTTTCTGTGTACTGAAAATTCTGTACATTTTGTACATCATGGAGAGTTTGCTAGTCAAAATCACTAAAGTTAAAGATAGTGACACTATTGTAAAGATAATGGAAGAAGCTACAAGCTCAGGCTACCAGGCACAGTAGTATGTGAAATTAAAGCTGAGTGAGAGGAAATTCAGAAAATGTGATTAAAAGACTACTACTTTTTGCTGCCTATTGGGTGGCTAAGCAATATGACAATCTAAAGCTGCATAAAGAATGCACAAAAGAGGATCTTAAAATAGCTAAGGTTACTATCAGTAGTTTTAAAGTCTCTGTGGTGAATGCTGATGTAACCCGCCAGCAACTGAAAATACAGAATAAAGGGGGGCGCTTGTGACCAGCCAATGAAGATGGTTGCACATTAAACAGGCTCTGCAAAATCCAGGTGTGTATCCAGTACTTCCTCTTAGTAGGAAGATATGAGAAATACTTTTTGAAGGAACCATCACATTCTGTGTCATCTACTTCACACTACTTCACACATTCTGTGTCATCACAAATTGGTAAAATGTTCTAGAGTATAAAGCTGTGTATGTGTGGTTAGTGAACCAATTGGAGAATAATTGGAAGATAGTGGTATGTGGTATGGAGTATTTTAAGGTTCTTTCTGGCATACCATATAGGCCAAATATTGACCTGTATTTTTAATATCCATTGCATTTAGCATACTGTATTATAAGTTCATGTCCTCTTTTGAGGTGTGTTACACTGTAAACTTTGTATGGTAGTCATTTGTTTATGATAATGGAAGCTATTGCCATTGTTTACTGTTTCTATTGTCTGTCTATTTGTTCACATTTACTATAGTGTATTGCATGTTTACTGCAGCTACTGTATCCCATAACCATTATTCGTAACGTCTCCTCTGTCTATTATCTTTCAGGTGTACAACTTTCTGTGTACTGAGAATTCTGTACATTTTGTACATCATGGAGAGTTTGCTAGTCAAAATCACTAAAGTTAAAGATAGTGACACTATTGTAAAGATAATGGAAGAAGCTACAAGCTCAGGCTACCAGGCACAGTAGTATGTGAAATTAAAGCTGAGTGAGAGGAAATTCAGAAAATGTGATTAAAAGACTACTACTTTTTGCTGCCTATTGGGTGGCTAAGCAATATGACAATCTAAAGCTGCATAAAGAATGCACAAAAGAGGATCTTAAAATAGCTAAGGTTACTATCAGTAGTTTTAAAGTCTCTGTGGTGAATGCTGATGTAACCCGCCAGCAACTGAAAATACAGAATAAAGGGGGGCGCTTGTGACCAGCCAATGAAGATGGTTGCACATTAAACAGGCTCTGCAAAATCCAGGTGTGTATCCAGTACTTCCTCTTAGTAGGAAGATATGAGAAATACTTTTTGAAGGAACCATCACATTCTGTGTCATCTACTTCACACTACTTCACACATTCTGTGTCATCACAAATTCAAAGGATGCCTGGGTAAGACGCGTCCCGCAAGCACTTTCCCAGTCAGGGGAGCATGTGGCAGAGAGGCCTCAGAATCTCTAAGTGTAGGCAATGTACCTGGAAACTGGCAGGAGACGACACTCTCCTCAGACCTACCAAAAATGTCCTTCTACTGTTTTAGCGGGTCAGAGGATTCAGTACCCTAAGGCTTCTTCTTTCTACTTTGCCCATGTTCAGGGTAGTAAAGAGTTATAGTGGCTACAGCTATGTTAATGTTGGGTTGGGTACTGAGGCTCCTGTCAAACATGTCCTCATACATGTCAAACCATGAACCCCCCATTTAGGCCCTTTTACTGCATACCAATACATTTCTGTTGCTGTAGAACTTGTTTTGTGGAACCTTTTCTCAAGTCCCAGAGCCTCCTTTACAAAGCTATTTACTTGCAGATGTGGAGGCTTATAAAACAGTCATAACTCTATTTACATTGAGTTTGGGTAACATTCCCCAAAATGTTTGAATGTTTTTCGGTCTTTATCACATATTACCAGGCTGATGCAGTTGTCTGATTAAATCATAATGAATTAATCTACACTAAATTTAGCAATGAGGAAAATGTTGCACCCATGCAATGCCATAACTGAATCCATTCCTCACATTCCATCATATAACTTTTAGTCTATTACTGCCCTTTGTAAAGTAAAAAAGCATGCATCACATGTGAAATTATTGCAGTTTAAAATTTTAATATATTTTGAATTTCAACCTGAACTAATGTATTCAGGTCTCACCCCGAGTTGAATTTAAATGAACAATTTTGGCTTGCCCTGTACATTTAAATCAGAAGTCTGAATTCAAATGAATTTAGAATATTTATTACATCACTAGTTTTTATTAGGTGAACTAGCATTAACATTTGAAGAGGGCAGCAAGATGGCACTGCTGCTACATGTTCAGTCATTAATTCTAGCTTCTGTTATAGATCACTATGAATGAAGCAAACCATTTTTGTCAATAAAACAAGGAGAACATTGACCCGTATGAAAGAAAATGCTGTATTTCAAAGCTGGCATAAGTGTAAACAAGTCATTACAAAATGCAAAGTCATGTTCTCTACTGCAAGTATAACAAGATCAGTGTGCAATAATTCACTGTGTAATTACTGTTAATATATATTAAGTTACTAACAATGCTGTTCCCATCTAGTTAGCTTCTACTTTGTGTAAGGATATTAATTGTTTAAATTAAATATACCCCACTCTTAAATGTGAATTAACAATCAAGTCTTGATAAGTGGCACACCTGCTCTATCTACTAGTCTGGGGTTTGTGTTACATAGTAGTTGAGGTTGAATAAAGACATAAGTCCATCATGTCCAACCTGTTGTGTGCATGTATATGGTTCTACTGATGTGTGCGTATGTATAGGTCCCTGTGTGATCGCATTTTTAATAGTTCCTGTACCCCTGTATATTACGGTCCCTAAGGAAATCGTATTGAACGATTCCACGCTCTTTGCTGAGACCACTGCATGTGGCAACGAGTTCCAGACCCTAACTGTTCTAACTGAGAAGAACCCCCTTCTCCCCTTGTGCTTAAATTTTTTTTCCACCAGTTTTAGGTGGTGGCCTCTAGTCTTTGTCATGGAGTTAATCATAAAAAGTTTCTTGCTAATGTTGCTATTGCCGTTAAACATTTTGTACATGAAAATCATGCCCTCCCTTAATCTCCTCACTTCCAATGAGAACATATTTAAATTTAGTAGCCTTGTCTCATAGCTTTGGTCCTCTATCCCCTTAATGAGCTTGGTTGCCCTTCTCTGGACTCTTTCCAGCTCAAGGACATCCTTTCTGTGAACTGGTGCCAAAAACTGGACTGCATACTCCAGCCCGAACCAGTGATGTGTAAAGTGGCACAATTATAGACTTGTCCCTACAATACATTCCCTTCTTAATACAGGACAGGACTCCAATTGCTTTTTTTACAGCAGCCTGGCACTGCGAGCTATTATTCAATCTGTGGTCTACAATGACCCCCAAATCTTTTTACATTTCTGTCTTCCCTAGTGGACTTCCCATTAGTGTGTAATTCGCTTGCCTATTTTTATCCCCAAAGTGCATTACTTTACATTTATCGACATTAAACCTCATCTGCCAAATAGTTGTCCACTCCCCTATTTTATCCAGGTTCTCCTGTAATGCTATAGTGTCTAAATCCGTGTCTATTGCCCTCCCGATTTTGTTATTATCAGCAAATACTGAAACATGGCTAATCACACCCTCCCCAATATCGTTAATAAACAGGTTGAAAAGCATGGGGCCCAGCACAGAGCCCTGAGGCATAACGATCATGACCCTTGCCCAGTCTGAAAAGGTGCCATTTATTGATACTCTCTGTACACGTTCCCGTAGCCAGTTCTCTATCCACGTACACACTATTTACTCTATTCCCATGGATCTCAGCTTGCGTAGTAAGCGTTTGTGGCACCGTGTCAAAAGCCTTTGAAAAATCCAGATATACCACATCCACCGGCCTCCCTCCATCCAGATCTCTACTTACCCCTTTGTAAAAAGTTAGCAGATTAGTCTGGCAGGAACGGTCTTTCCTAAACCCATGTTGGTTGTCATTTACTTGCCATTATCCTGAACAAACTCTACTAAGTAGTCCTTTATCATTCCCTCTAACATTTTACAAACTACCGATGTAAGACTAACTGATCTGTAGTTTAGCTATAATGTGTATTGTCAAACCACTACTTAAAGTCATTTTTGGGACTTTCATGACTGTGTTATTGCAACACAAGAAGCAGAGCCTGATAACGTAACTTTTAGTGTAATTATATATTTCTTGCACTAATCAGAAATATGCATTTATTGACACACTGAAAATAGTTCTCTGCAAAGATATTTTATAGTAACTCTGTCAAGGAAGATGAACATGTTAGCTGCCTGACTTAAATATTTTAAAATCAAGGACAGGAATAAGCATTCACTATACCTGTTCTGGGTCAATAATGTCTGAGTCATTGGTCAAGAACAGGTATAGTGAATGCTTATTCCTGTCCTTGATTTAAAAATAAATTAAAGCCATAAAGGCCTTGGCATCAGCATGACAGCCAGGGTTGTGGTGTTTTCAAAAGGAGTTTTTATTATGGTAGTGTTCATTATTTCTCATTATATAATATCTTTAAATCAAACAACATAAAATGACTCACTGCATAGGTAACATAATGTTTCTACCAGCTTTGCATGTCTGGATACTGCCATCTTTTCCGTATACATAGTAAAATAATAGGTACGGTTAAATAAAGACACAAGTCCATCCAGTTCAACCTGTGTGGGTGTGTGTGTGTGTGTGTGTGTGTGTGTGTGCGTGTGTATACATATAACTAACAGTTTTCATATAACTCTTCCGAGAGATTCTTGAATTTACTGTAACTATAAGGAAATGTGATACTCCTGTGTCAATTGAAGATCGGTGCGTAATCTTTAATTCATCAATCCGCATACAGCAAATGTCTCAAAATCTCTAACAGGTTTCACGCCTACTTGCATTTAATCATAGAGCATATAATGTGAACACAGCATAGTCATTCATAAGAAAACAATCCCAGCAAAGCTCTTTCCCCACCTATGGGTGTTAATCCACAAAGCACCACAAATGCACAAAAAAATAGGTATTAACTTGATACACTCAACATTTCTGTACAAATAACAACACAAATCATCTAAAGCTCTGCATTCCTCTGAACTCAAATTGTCAATTTTAATATAACCAGACGATCCCACTCTAACCGCCAACCTAGAGAGAACAGTTTCTACTAATTTGTGAAACTAATCTAAAAATTTCCCTCAAGATTAGATAGGATAGAAGTCTGATCTAATTTTAAAGAGATAGCCGGCTGTGTAGTTAATTCCATGTGTGCATCAAACAAATGTTTACTCCCTTTAGCTAACTCCTCCAAATCACATACATATTTAAACTCTAATTCAACTAAATCCTTATCCACATGGTGTACAGCCTCTTCATCAATATCTTCCACATAATATAATTTTTTTTAAAGTTAGTGATCTAACAAATGTATTAACATTGTGTCAAATAGATTAAAATGTTTAATTGGACAAAATTGTAACCCCTTAGATGGTAATTGGACCTCATTATTAGTCAATGATCTAGAAAACAGATTCAACACTTCTTATCTCTGTGTCTGTCCCCGTAGAGAATAACGCCTGCCTATAACCTTTGATCCTTCTCCCGTCTTGTTCATTTTCTCCATGTTTAATTTTTTTTAAAGTATACCCAGGTGGTGACTCTATATCTGACTCACGTGGTGTCATATAAACATCCTCTGTGTCCATATCTGAGTAGCTGACTTTTTTAGGTTTTAATCTGCTGTATTTCTTATACAATCTTCCGAGTTTCCAGTCCAGTTTTCATATATAAATATTGTCTGCTTTATAATACACCTGATCCACTGCATTTTTTTCTTTCTTTCCTTCTATAATCTCCATTTCCACATAATCCAGCTTTTTTTTGTTCGACTGTTCATCGAATTCTTTGAAAGTGGTCATATGAAAGAATCAGCACTGTGAGGAGTAAAGTGAGTCTTTTTGATGCATCTGTTTTCAAATTAGTAAAAACTGAACAACATTAAAAATGTTTTAGACCAAATATGGTCAATGACCAAGTCACCCAGGATACCCAAAGCTGTATTTGCATTCCTGTAGTGCCAGGAAAGGACATTTTGTAGCAATAGTGGCAAAGATACAGACAAATATGACCATCTGAACAACAAACTGATCAAGAAACCCAAGCAGACTGCAGGAAAAGGACATCAATGAATTCTAAATTGGTACCAGTGATTTATTCTCTGAAAAGAAGCAAGATGAACATTTTCTGACTGAGGTTCTGACTGAGGTTGCAGACAGTTCAAGTTCCAATAAGGGCATATGCTTGTCATATAAGGTTCATACAGCACCTCAGTCCGAGCCCGTATCATGGAAAGAAATGCAAAAGCTACCTGTTCATGAGAAGCAAATGCAAATTGAAGCTGCAGATGAATAGAGGACATCTCTCAACCATTTCCAAGCTTAGGAACTCACAAAATTAGCTCGAGACAAACTTTTAAATATTGAAACCACTACTTAAGTCAAAGTTTGAAAACCGCTGAAAGAAGATAGCACTTACGAGAAGTAGCTGTTGAGTGGAAGTGTTAGCAGGCTGTTTGGTTGCAACATCTATTCTCATATATTATATTGTGTTTACTAGTTTCGCATCTAGGTGTCAGTATTATGCTTGCATTAATGTAATGTTCTCTATAGGGCAACTACAAGTTTATGGTTTTGATGTAATTTTTTGTCTGTGTTTCTTTTCTTACCAATAAAGCAAGTATGGTTTAAGCAATGTGTCCAAGCAGCATAGGACTGGTAAGAGAATATTTGTAGCATCCCAACACAATTTATTAAAAGAATAGAGGCTTGGCAGAGGAAATACTACTGCCATAGAGCATGGTCACTTGTCAAATAAATTTTTTGGTAAATAGAGTGAAACTGTGTGAGTCAGCAAAGACCTCCTCTATTCACTTTTCATATTGAACATGCTTTACTCATGTAGTACATAAAGTGAAATGAGATTAAACTTAGACCAAAACCATAATCCTAAACACAAAAATCATCTTGCAAAGAAAACACATACTACTCCTTTAAAAAGTACACTGGGAGAGTAAGCCCTGATTTAGGTGCCGATATAGGGCATTTTCATGAGTACTCATACTCATGAAAATGCCCCAATACTAAGCACCGATACTGGTGCTTTGAATTTTTAAACACAAACAGGTGCCTTAAGGTCCGTGCTTGTTGGAGACCTCACAGCAGCCTGCTGGTGACCTCACATAGGCCGTTCACAGTGCCAGCCGGCCACCTGCACATCTATGGTGAGATTCACACCTACCCACACAGCCCTGGTGAGACTGCACAGCCATGGTGAGACCTGTACACATCCCTGGTGAGACCCACATACAGCCCTGGTAAGACCCGCACACAGCCTTTGTGAGACCTGCACAGAGCCCTAGTGAGACTGCACAGCCCTGGTGAGAACTGCACACAGCCCTGGTGAAACCCGCACAGCCCTGGTGAGAACTGCACACAGCCCCGGTGGAACCCTGTACAGCCCTGGTGAGACCGCACCCACCCGCACAGCCCTGATGAGACCACCACCCGCCTGCACAGACCTGGTGAGACCCACATGCAGCCCTCTAAAGAATCGTACAGCCCTGGTGAGACCACACACAGCCCCAGTGAGACTGCACACAGCCACAGTGAGACTCTGCACAGCCCTGGTGAGAACCACTTGCAGCCTTAGTGAGACTGCACACAGCCCCGGTGAGATCCGCACAGCCCTGGTGAGAACCACTTGCAGCCCTAGTGAAACCTGTGCAGCCCTGGTGAGATCTGCACACAACCCTGGTGAGACCCGCACACAGCCCTGGTGAGACCGCAAGCAGCACTGGTGAGACCGCACACCGCTTTGGTGAGAAACTGCACACAACACTGGTGAGAACAACACACAGCCCTGGTGAGACCCCGCACACAGCCCTAATGAGACTGCACACAGTCCTGGAGAGACCGCACACATCCCTGGTGAGAGCGCACACAGCCCTGGTGAGACCGCACACAGCCCTGGTGAGAATATGCACAGCCCTGGTGAGATCGCGCATAGGCCTGGTGAGACCCTTTACATTCTACTGAGACCCAGGTGAGACCATGCACAGTCCTGGTCATACCACGCACAACCTCCTGAGATTCTGCAACACATAAGAGTCTATTCACAAAGCTGCCGAAGGATCTAACTGTAGCTTCGGCTAATCCTTCGGCTAGCTTCGACCCCATGACCCCTCCGGTTCAGTAGAACCGAAGGGCTGCGGTAGGGGCTATTCACTATAGCCATACAGCTCCCGAAGTGGGCCGAGCAGCTCAGTCGAGCCAACGGCATATGCTTCGGCTCGACTGAGCCGAAGTGAAAGCAGATCGAGCAGAGTAAACCTTTCCCTGCTCTGTTGTCTTTTTTTTTTTCTTCTGACATAGGAGCTGTTGGCTGCCGTCGGAAATACAAAAAAAGAAGAAAAAAAACAGCATAGGAATGCATAGCAACATTTCTATTGGCTATTTCAATTTGCAATAGCCAATAGCAAACTAGCTATTGCACCCGCCCACTGCTGCTGTCAATCAGCAGAGGGGACCTGAAGTTCTCCATCAGGTCCCTTTCTGGTGATTGACATGGTGTTTTTTTTATTATTCTAAAGGCAGCAGAACCGACCGGCCAATAGAAAACAGTTGGGCGGAGCTAACTGTCACTGCTAGCTCCGCCCAATTCGTTTTTCAATTCGGCGGCATTCAGCTATTCACTCACTGCTGTTCGGCATCTATGAGAATAGGCCGAACATGAGCGAGTAGCCTGCCGGAGGTTCGGCTCAGCCGATCCAGATGTTGGACTTCTGCTTTTCGGGTCAGCCGAACATGCTGAGCATGTTTGGCCGACCCGAAGACAGCCACAGCAAGCCGATGTACGGCTGATTTTAGTCGGTGTACGGCAGAAATCAGCTGTGCAAGCCTGAAGTGAATAGCCGAACAGCCTATGGCAGCTTTGTGAATAGACCCCATGGTATGTAGCTTCACATTAGTCTGCTTTTCTGTATCTTTATGTAGCGCTACCCCCGCAAGGGCCGCTGTAATATACGGGCCTTCTGTCCCACACCAGTGATGACTCACCCTCACCTGGACCCAAGTAACACCAATACACCGTTTATACTTTTGGATGGGCTTTATTAAACTAGCAATAAGCCCTGGAAAAAGATAAATTTCCACTGTGGCAGTCAAATTTGAGAAAATCCTACTATATGTTTGTTATGTGTTCCTAGTCACACATCATACCTAAAAGACAATAATAGAAAGTGTTTTTTTAACCTTTTTATATGTCTCTGTGGAGCAGGCCTTGGCAAGCTTTTCTCTCAATTTCCAAGGGATGGAAAACTCTGGCTGTCCCAATAGAAAAACTAGGGACAGGCTGAGTTGCCCCTCACTAACATTCCATTCCTTAAGCCTTTGTTAGGACAGACATTGTTTAAATCTAGTTTACAACTAATAATGACATCTGCTAGCACAGTACATACAGGGTTAATTATGTTAACATTAACCTTCCCGACTCCCCTTGGATTCCAGAGCAAAACTTAGTACAGAGAGCAATTTTTCTTTCAGAATAGACCATGCATTGTGCAAGCAGCAATTTAAAAAAAAATGTAATGTGAATGAGAAATGTTGTAAAAAATATAAAACAGGTTGGCTGCAAAAGTCGAATAAAAAAAGAAAATTAAGGGTGGCAGGCTAGTGATAAGAGAGCCCAATCCCCAGCCTTATTTCTAGGTTGGAGAGATCTTGGGGTGATTCCACAACATACACCTCAACAGCTCATGAGGAGTCAATAGTGGCAGAACTGTTTAGGAAAACAGAATAAGTCTAACAGTTATTTACATAACATTATTCCCACTTTAAATTCTAACCAATGCCGGGATGAGTTTACAATATTGGTGTACAGTATGTTTAAGAAACTTAGCCACCTACATGCATACATAGTTTGATCTTATTTAGTAAGTGGAGTGCTATTTTACTTGGCAAGTTACCTCAGCGCCTTTAATAAATAAATAGCATTGCAAATGTAAGTGGTACCTATTCCCTTTTACACAAGGTTAGAAACCTTAGTTTTTGACAGATCTAAAGGGGACAAATAATAGACTTTAGACACTCACCTGCAGGTTTTCTGCCATCAGGCACAATAGGGACTGAACCTCCTTCAGCCTATGCCTCCTGCAGCCACCCTCATGGGATGCTGTAAGAAAAAACAGAACAAAAATTAAACATGACATAAATTACAACACTGAGATAAGAACACACTAACATAGCATTTATTTGATGCTTAATTCTGCCTTTACAATTGTTATGCACATTTCAAAAGAATGTGTGCATGGTTAAGCAGAACAAGCTAAGTAGCATCATTATAACTAATCTAATGGTTTCCCAACCTTAGTCTCTCCATTATGTTATTCCACTATTCATTGCATTAGTATCAGTATGTGAAAATAGCTACATTGCAGTTTGTGGCCCATGTAACCTCACAGAAAGGGAACTAAAGTGTATCTTTTTACACATTTAACATGTTGTAATTTCTCAAAAAACTATTTTAAAGGCTGCTATTATCATTTATTAACTCCTAATACTAGCAGTCATTAAATATCAACAGCATTGTCCTGTCCAAGTTTACATTACACTCGACTGACATGTAAACTCATGCAGCCAGTGTAACTCAAATAAAAATAATGCTAGAGGCAAAAAAACAAAGGGGATCAAAAATGCTAGCATAGAGCACAGTCATGTACATGCCATCAGTAGACCTGCTACTCTACAATTGCACTCTTTGTGATTCATTAAGCAGAGAGATTCATTAAAGAAGAACTATGAGGCGAGTGCTTTTCACTCACCTCATAGTTCTAGCCGACCTGTGACAATGAAACTGTCACAGGTTGGCTCGGTAGATCGGCAGGTGAGAGAACAGATACCGGCGTTCGCTAACCTCTCGATCCTGTCACGGCTGGATTCCCCCCTACCCGCTCCGATCCGCCAGCGCTGACTGGCGGAACGGATGGGGGAGGGGGCGGGTACAGCTGGCTCTGCCTCTAGATAGGCAGAGCAAGCTGTCAGTCACGCAGCTGGGTGGATCCAGACATAATTGTCGGGATCCGCTTCAGCTGCGGCATCTTAGTATACAGCGAGCAGCAGCTCGTGGGTTACGGGAGGACGCTAGTTTCTCGTTACACTAATGAGAACTATGGGGAAAAGCCTTAACCCCATAGTTCTCCTTTAAGCTAAACAAGCTCCACAGCAGGTGATACATTTTCAGAATAGGACCTAACATGAAGGTTGATTGAAAAATACTAATTTATAGATAGCAATGTCCTCTGTGTCCGCTCTTTATCAATTAGTAGACATTTAATAAAGGCCAAGACAAGGTACAATTTACAAAGTGATAATGCACCTAACTAAGTGAATAAACTGAAGCTAGGTGAAGCACAAGGACAACATAGGATGGTTACAAGCACATGATAGAATTTATTCTTAAAGCACTTCTAACCCTTATTCCCTAAGGTCAGTGACAAAAAAATAAGGGTCTATTTAAACATCAGTGAATGTGACCTTCACCAAACATTCTAAGGTGGGGGATCTATCACTGTATTTTAGACCCAGAATATTCTTCTGTACAGAAATATGCTGACTTTCAGATTCACCACTTTCAAAATATGCCTCATCAAGTACATTTATAACTATTTGACAAGATTTCCCATCACTTCCTGTCCTTGGCACAACGATTTACCAGATACAAGGTGGTGGTAAATCTGCAACAGGGAAATGGACAAGAAAAGGCTGACAAGCATTCTAGTATTGTTCTACTTCTCCTCAAATAGCCTTTTGAGTGCTGTCTGTGTTGCTGTTGAAGAGTTACTCACTACCTGTCACCTGAAAGCTTGTACCCAGGGAGTCAGGGGAAACATGAATAGGGGTCTAACCCTTCTCTACTGAAGACAAAATTAAGAAAAAAGTTAGGTCTTTAGATTTCGCTTAACTAAAACAATAACAAAAACCACAACATTACAAGACACCAGTGATGAACATTACCAAATAATGTGGTTAGGTCTCTAATAGTGATGGGCTTGATGTTCGAGTCGATCAACAGTTCGACTTGAACATCGCACGAACACACAAACTATCAGGGCGTTCAGGTGGCTTTTCGCCCACCGAGCACCCCGCAAGCCACAGCGAACCGCACAGTGCCTTGTGAAGCCCTGATTGGGTAAAGCAATGCACCTGACCACAGGTCTGGTGCATTACTTTACCCAATCACAGCACAGTGCACTGTGAGAGCCATAATTGGGTAAAGTCATGTTGACTTTTCCCAATCATAGCTCACACGGCTAAGTCCTGTCAGAAGCCAGACACATGTAAACAGTTGGGCGGAGCTAGCTGTCACCGCTAGCTCTGCCTAATTGTTTATATGTTGCCGGCATCTGTCAGAATGCCATTTTGCCGTAGGAGTTTGTCGGGAGTGGACAGGTCGGCGGCGTCAGGTTTTATTTTTTTAAAATAATTACCTAGACTTGTCTTTTGTTTTTTTTCCAATTAAAGGATTTTTTTCAAAAGCTGGTGTTTTTATTTACACTTTTCATTTAACCCTTTAGTTAGGGTACAAGTACCCCTTAGTCATTCACAAGGGGGGCTGCATCTGGGTGCCCCTTTAATAAAGGTGTACCCGAATCTGTATAAGCCCGCACTCCCACAACCAACACCAACGCCCCAGGGCACGTGGGGAAGAGGCCCTTGTACCCATTGGTATGGGGACAAGGTGCTTTTCCAGGGTGACCCTGGAAAAGCACCCTCCTAATGCCAAGGACATGTATCAGGGGGAACCCCATGCTTTTTTCTTTTTTTTTTTTTAAATGGGGTCCCTCCTAACTTTCCTACCAGACCAAAAGGGTCTGGTATTGTTTGGGAGGGGGAACCACACCATTTTTTTCTGCAGCAGGTTCTATACATCATATAGGTGCGCCACTTTACAGGCAGTGTAAGGGGACCCCCCAGGCACAATATTTAAAGGAATTTTTCATTTTTATTGTTTCACTTTAAGCAATGTTAAGCAATGTTAAAATCACTGCTCCTTTAAAAAAAAAAAAGGTGTTTTTTTCATTGATACATGTGGAATGGATGTGGTTAAGTGACTATGATAAAAATGTCTATTTCAATATATATTATAATATATATATGTTATTGCTCCTGTTCATATTAATTCTTAATCAAAATGGCTGCCTAGTTAGTTGCTCAACTTAGCACCCCTCCCCCCCCATGAGAAGTATGCAGTAGAAATAGAAACCAAGATGGCGCCTCCAGGAGAAACAACACGCAAGACGAGACGTCAGCATCCTGGAAGGAGGTTACGCTTTAATTAATCAGTCCAATTATAACCTAGAAAGCTATCGCAAACGCTATGTTTACATATACACTATCAGTTGTCTATATAAAACACAACCGTGCGAAACAATAATAAAGAAGTGATTTTACACACATTGGAGTTGGTGTGATTTCCATTTTCTCTCTGTGGGAGTATACTGTATTGAATCAGGCCAGGCGGCAGATATAAGTACGGAACCTTTTGATCCGATCTAAATTTGTGAGCAGGTCCAAAACACATGTCCCCCAGGGCAGTACCCCATACTCTTTTTATGGCCAATAACTTGCATATAAGGCTTCACAATGGGGACATTTGATTTTCAGAGTTCTGGTCCCATAGACTTTCATTGAGTTTGAAGTTGGAATTTAAACTTTTTCCATGTTCTAAAGTTTGAATTCGAACCCAACGCGGGTGTGTTCAGCCCATCACTAGTCTCTAAGAGATTGCTTGGAAAGGAGCAGGACTGAATATCGAGCCTTTCCAATGTTTCAATCCTAACAAAATTAATAATAAAATCACACAAAAATACCCTTCACCCACCACCCACACCTTCCATAAAATTGAAATATATTACAAATGTTTCAAAAGGTAAAGCAATCAAAATTGCAGAGACAAGCAATGGTGAAAATTACTTAGAAGATACAACAAGTACATGCAATTTAACCCCTTCGTGACGGGAGACGTACAGTGTACGTCTTGTCACTTTGTGCCTATATGACTGGCCACGTACACTGTACGTGACGAGTTATATCAGGCTTTGTAATGCCGGTATTTGCTGATTCTCAGCATTTAACAGTCATTCATTAATGTCTCAGTATTGAGGCATTAATTAATGAAATAATTAAGCTTTTTGTAAAAGCTTCTTCCTTTCATTAATGAAAGAATGAAGCCGTTACATGCAAATAGAGGACCGCAATTTGCGATCCCGTATTTGACAGCTCAAAATAGCAGAGAGGCAGCAGTGACTCACCTCACCTCTCTGCTATTTGTTTTGACAGTTCGAGAGCCCGATGTTTAGATACATTTCACTGAAAGAATACAATGTATCTCTTTTGAGTGAAATGTATCATTTCGTCTAGGCCCGATCAAAGAGCTTTTAGTGAGATCTGAAGCTGACTAAAGTCAGGATCAGTCTCTAAGGTTATTATTAGCTGTTCCTAAGTTTGGATCAGCCTAATAGCCAAAAATAAAATAAAAAAGTTAATTTATCAAGCTGTCATAGTGATTGCTTGATATAAACTGACAAGGAAAAAAAAAGTTTTTTTATTTTATTTTTATTTTTTTTACAAAGTGTAAAAAAATTAAAAAAAAAGTGTAAAACAAAATTAGGAAAATATAAATTATATATAAATATATTTTTTATACTATAATTAATATAAAAAAATTCGAAAAAAAAAATAATAATCAAAACTTGTGAAAAAAGTGTTTTTCTTCTAGTTTTTTTCCTAATTTTTTTTATTTTATTCAAACTAAGTGAGGGGTTAGGTACACATATGTGATATAATTATATAGCCCTATCTGTCCTCTAAAAAACAATATATAATATGTGTGGGTACATTTAGTAAGAAAGTATATTACTGCTGTGGAAGAATCACACAGCAAAAATGTAAAAAATGTGTCAGTCATTTATGAACAGAACCTGAAAACTAGCTCAGTCATGAAGGGGTTAAATGATAAAGTCTGGATCCATCCAGCTGTACTGTGCAAATGTGTTATTACTTGAGAGCAATATTCGACTAACATGTACTGTTGTAGAATGAGTGCTACCTTTAAAATTCATTTTACCCAATCATGTGCAAGAAAAACTAAAAATTTGCATTTTTGCTTGCACATGATTGGTTGAGTAAAGTCAGCAGAGCTTCACCTTATTTACTAAATCCCCTGCAAATTCCCTTGCAAAGTTTAGTAAATCAACTCTACTATCTTGAATCTGAAGTTCCTACACTGAGCTGCTCTGCTGGATTAGCTACAGTCTTCTAGACCTTCATAAATGTGGAAGCACGTTCATTTAGGCTTCTGCGATGTACCACATCACTGGTTTATTCACAATAGCAATGGTAAATCAGCCCCAGTGTGTTAAACTTGATGTTTGATTATTCCCCTTTCTTCCCCCACCCCTTAATGAAAGACTTTTTTGGCTGGACATGAATGTCCTCTTCTTTCCAGGAACTGGGCCTTACAATATTGAAACTTACTCCTAACATTAGAAACTTCTATACGATGTATTGCCGAGCGTCTAACCACAGGACATGTGTTGGATGATGTACTGTCACATTTGTGAGTATGAGCCCTATTTAGAAAAATACACAAAAGAGCGTGAGAGGAAAATGCCATATTATATATAAAGGGAACTGTAGTATGATAAATTTCTTTTAGCTGTACATATGAAAATTTCTTCCTAACATAAAAAAAAACTTCTGAAAGTGTTTTTTTTTATTTCATTCATAGACTCTGGATTCTTTGAGTTGGCTAAACTCTTCATGTATTAAAAATAACCCAGATTCAGTAAGTCTAAAGCCTAGAAAACCAATAACAGGCCTGCTTTAGTGCATGTGTTCTTTGTGTGGTGGGGCATTTGTACGGTTTATGTATGCTTCTGTACATAAGAAGGGCATGTACATACAAGAAAGATGAAAAGGTGGTTAAGATATGTGTTTAGAGCATAAACTGAAGGTTTATTGTTGTCAGACAATTGTTGTTGTTATTGCCAGAGTCTGGTTACCAATCACTACAGACTGCAGTTTTCAGTCAGACAGAGAGTTAAGCTGGCTATACATTATGTGACATTCGCACAGTGGGTTCCGCTGTCGGAGCCCTTTCACCCGGTATCCTTTGATCAGCTGTCCGAAGGAACAGATAGGAAAATCTTAAAACAAACAGAGGCAGCAGCCGATGGGCTGCCTCCTCTGCTCGGGTATTCTGATAGCAGGCAGTGCCCGCTGTCAGAATACAAAGGAAACAGAAGGGATTCCTCGATCAATGCTCTGCTCAATGCATTGAAGGAGGAATCTGTTCTATGTTTTTCATTCAGCCTGTTGATTGAACAGCTATAGCCAGCTTTATATTTTTACTGAAATAATATAATTTGGTAATGCTGACATTAATTCATTTTAAGTCTGATTTTTATTGATAGATCCACTTTAACACATTAAAATCAATCTCCTGCTATAGCCATGCCCCCATTATACAACATCTTTCTAATTACCATGTTTAACTTTGATTTCCAATAACAGTATTTTTCTTTTTTTTATCACTATAATATATTAAGGTAGAACATGTATAAAAGTAGTGGTGCTTCATAATGCTTAATGTTTAAAAAAAAATGTTTTATAGATTCGTTACATTACTCTTATTGAGTTAATATAGCATGAAAACTAGAAAAAGTTGGTAACCTAATGCCAATCTATTTAGATTATCACACTGTTGACAATGTTCATGGAAAACAGATTTGCTACGTGGAGACTACATCTGCAGAGCATATTAATATCCTCATAACGACTAATGTTATCCACTGAGCATTAATCTACAACAGCATTCCTTATATGACAATCTGGCCAACAAATTCTACAGAGGCTAGTTCTTGGTCCCTCTATTCAGTATGTGCTGTTTCTCACTAGAAGAAAAAGAAAAAAAAACATAGGGTCTACAGGTGTGGCTGTTAATTGTATGCTATTCTAATTAGCCATACATATAACTGTGCTATAAAATAATTATAATTAATTTTTTTGCACTTAATTGTTAATTCTTTCTGCAGTCTGTATTGTATATATGCCTCAGGGTATATACATTATATTACCGCATCAGGACAGTAAATGTTAATGATGATATTAAATATAATATTAAAATACTGTGTTGATTATTACATGTAAACCATGTTTATACCCACTATCACACTAACCGTAAATTCAAGGTCTCCTTCATGCAGACCCAAAGTCCGTGTGCCAATAAATATTGGCACATTATGCCTCAGGGTATATACATTATATTACATGTTACATAGTATTTGAGGTTGAATAAAGACATAAGTCCATCAAGTCCAACCTATTGTGTGTGTGTGTATAGGTCCATGAGTGTTCTTATTCTTAAGAGTACCTGTACCCTTGTACATTACGGTCTCTCAGGAAGTCGTCCAAAAGCTTCTTGAATGATTCCAGACTAATCGCGGAAATTACTGCTTGAGGCAGCGAGTTCCAGACCCTAACCGCGCAAAGTAATATTATCATGTTAAAGCTTACTGAATATGGGATTTTAGTGGTTGGGTTTACATCAATTGTAACAGACTATACTTGAGTTCTTTGAATTTTACTCTTGGGGATTATTTTCTGTACACCCAAAAATCATTTGAAGTTTGGTTGTTTATTAATTAAACATATATAAAATAAATGTTTTGATTATTTCATTAAAATCTTCAGTAAGAATTTGGTAGTCCTCATTGATCCAGGTCTGATTCTTTGTATTAAAAGTCATCTTCTCAATCAAAAATTCCTCTGTTATGCTGAAGGCCCTCTCTGACATACAATGTGCAACAGGGCAGGCTATTAGTTCAAGCAAATATTGGGTCGCCTTTAGCCAGTGGTGCACCTTGACACCTGCTAGTATATTTCAATGAATACTTACAAGAAAAAAAAAAAACTGATAACTGCAAAAGAAAATACATCTGTAAATAATGTTTAAGGAAAAAAAAATTAAAACACAGTGATAGCGGATAGGGAAATGTAAATGTGAGACATTCCCAGGCCATGAACTAGAGGAAGGGGGCTGTTTTTGCTAGCTGATATGGAAGCCAGTTAAAATGCCAAACATGTGTGGGCTTTGGGGGCATTTCTTTTCTTCTCCACCAGCAAAAACCTGGCTCTAAAGAGCTAATGGCTGTAGGATTGTATGCTTTATTTTTGCTGCTGCTGCCTATCCTTCCCCTCTTGTCCCAGAAAAAGGACCAGGTGGAATTGGAATGGAAACCTTCCAGGTTGCGGCCCTCTAGCGCACCCACACAGACGCAAAGGACTAGTCGAAGCATCGGGGAACTGGATACAAACAACAGGTAGGGAAGAAAGTTGTAACCAAGAGGAGGAAGATAGGAACAGTGGCACACAATGATAGAAAGAGAAAGTCACAAGCAAAAGGGGCTTGTGACTTTCGGATATTGTGACATATACTATCAAGCCACTGAACAATATCTGTGACTATTGTCTCTCAGATACAGGGATGGGAGGGGGTTTGTAGAATGTGGGGTTTTGAAGTATTTTTGTCATTTTATTCAATGTTTAAGACAGTGCAGTATTGTACTTCAAAGAAAACAGTATTTGCAAACTATATTATTAAACTGCTATGCCACTAGCTAATGTGTATGAAGTTGAGGGATTTAACTTTATTTTTTTAAGAATACATTTTTCTCTAGTTTTTAGATATTTTGTGGCTGCTACATCCACCTGCAAAAAAAGGCCTATTATTGGTGGATAGAAACATTAGGCATTGCAACTCCAAAACTACCTAAAAAGCCCTTTTTTCCCAAGTTAAAATGAATTGTTGTATTTTAGCCAAGTTAAATTTAAACGTTAAATCAATTACACATCCAAAATATGTGATGGTAGAATACAGTGTTGCTGACACTGTCTGTGAAAACCATGCCAATCTGTAACACCACATGAACCTTAAAGGCATCTCCCAAGCTTGTAATTTTTTCCATGTTGCCCTCTAAGTCACATTAAAACAACCCTCTCCCATTGTGCAGTTTTTTTTTAAATTCCTTGTTAAATGTGCTCCATAGCAGTGCCCATCTCCATATGCTCACTTTAAAAATAGCCTGCCTATTAGCCTTGAAGCAAGCATTTAGTATTAAGAGTTATTCCGCCACCTTTATACTTCAATAGGGTTTACAGCTAAGTTCAAGTTAGTAAATTTTAAGTAGGCTTCCTCTTTCCCCTATGAATTATACCTGGGCAAATTTGCTAAACCCTATCTATAAGAAATAAACATGAAAGGAGAACTATTGGATTTGAGACAAGAGCTATAAGACCAAGAACTGCTTGTAGACAGCTAGGTTATGTAAAAAGCCCATAGCACTGCAAATGACTTGCAGCAGAATGTCCCTGAGTGACATCACTGCTCAAATTAGGAAATAGAATACTTCTTTATTAGGATAACACCTAATAAGGAAATGTATAACTTTTTTTATTAAATTCATTTCATGGGGTAGGGAATAACGCCCATGACCGACACAATGTTAAGTACTATCCCCACTGCAAAGCACAGGATTTGCAGACTTGTAGGGTGCCCAGTGCCCATTCTGCTTTGGAAAGCAAATTAATAAGTGATCATTTGGAGCACTTTATCAGTTCATGGAGTAAGTATACCTGACTCACACAAAGCAGTCAATCTTCTGTATCCATGTAGGACTAACAGATTCTACACTCATCATGTTCTGGTGAAAGCACCTGAAATAGTGCTGGAGCCCCAAATCTTATACACACTCTGTTTGTATTGGGACTCAGCAATCACAGGAATTACATAGCACCATGCCCTAATGAAAGCTGGCTACGTGGAAATGGAGAAACGTCAAATTGGGAGGACTTAAGTTGTAAGAGGCTGTCACGTACCTGGTAAGAGCACCAGATGATGAGGGCGGCCTCCCTTGCTTCTCTTGTCCAAACACCCCTGGTAATGGTGGACAGAGGGTGTAGGGATGGAAGAGGGGCATAAGTGCCTGATGAAGTCAGCAATCAGTGAAGCGGGTACCAGTGCAGAGCAGAGCTGAAATAAGGAACAAGCTGGGTCACAATCAAGTGGGCAGCAAGGTACAGGGGGTGATTTAATAACCTAAACACACGCACGCACTAGGTGCGTGTGATTTTTACACAGCAAAACTTATCAACCAAAAAGTCTCTAAAAGCATATTTCCACTAATGCCATATATGGAAAAATCATGCACATGATGCATATATAATGCTGCTTCACAGTTTAGACAAAAATGGTTAGCTCATGCATTTACATTCCTGCATTCATCAACGCAAGCAACACAATGTAGAGCTAATTTACACAACATCACCTTGCAAATTCATGCAGGGCTTTGCACAACACACCTGCTGGGTGTGTACACACTACAAAGGTGTTTAGATTCCACCCATAGATCATGCTGGGAGGGAACACACTACAGAGGTGTATACATGTTCGTGGTGTGTTTATAAGGTTAGTAAATCAACCCCACAGAATCAGCAAACAGAGGCAGGGTCAGGAGCAGGCCGGGTCGGTAATGTGCAGACAAAGCAGTGCAGAATCAGCAAGCAAAAGGAAGGTCTAGATGAAGCCAAGGTCTGGGGCAGGCAGCAATCAGCAGAGTCCAAGAACAAGCTGGGTCAATATCAGGAACAACAGATTTAGCAAACACCGGAAGCAGGTCACCAGCTGAAGAACTCTCAGTAAGGGAAAGATACAGAGTTCCTCCTTAAATAGGCCATCTGGCGCCAATGTTCAAATGGGTGCTCATGCATGTGCGTGTGCATGCGGCATAGTGCATACACATTTGTGTGCATGCTCATGAGTACGTGCAATCCTTCCACCATCTTGTGTGCATGCAAGAACATGAAAATGTGCAGCACGAAGATGAGCAACATTCATCAGAGGCACTGAAAGGAGAGTTCAATCAGAGATTGGACTATTGGTAGACTGTGGTCTACAATGCAATATTCGGATAAAATGTGAGTACTGCACTTATAATATACCAATAAATAAAACTTTTAACATCTTTAAGTTGCACAAATAAAAGGTAAAACAATGATAACCACAGAGGGATCCCAGTGTGGTTAATGTAGATTTAATTTCATGATTATTCAGTGTGTGATGGTATATGATGACTGCAGGACTCACATTTTTTATCAAGCAGCTTAATAGGAAGTTTCAGTCAGGCAAAGCCAGCCACATGGCAGGCTGTATCTGCTGTGGGGTATCATTAGATAACTCATACGACTTTGGGAACCCTTTGTTGTTTATTACATGTTGATCTGTAAAACAATGGTTGTATTCTTATAGCAACAACAGATATGAAAAAGTTTAAAAACATAATAAAAAAATAAAAAAAACAACTACCATTTAAATCTAATCTGTACATCTTAAGTTTTCACTGAAATCCATATTAGAGCATGACATTTCAAAAAAATTTATTTTGTTGTGTTTTGGGGCATTTAATTACATTTTTCACTAAATATTGGGGTTTAATAAGGAGTTGTGCTAATATTGCGCAACATAAAAATTTGCAACTACCACCATTTTATTCTATAGGGTCTTGGCATTCAGAAAATATATAATGTTTGGGGGTTTTAAGTAATTTTCCGGCCTAAAATGTGGAATATAACATGGGTACAAAAAATGAAAAAAAGGCCTCAGTCATGAAGGGGTTAATGCAATGAACTGTTATGTCATTCTAAACAAGACCACCATAAAACTATACAAGCTTGGGAACAATTTCAAGGTAAGAACAGAGGTGAAGGGACTGGTGTTGTTGTTTTCTTGTTGTTGTGAATCCGTTTATACAAAGCCAGTTATCTAATGAGCTGAATTAGGTCACTTTGCTATTGAAAATCCTTAGGGCATGAGAGGAAAAAGATAGATGCAGCAAGATATAAATGTCATCAAACAATGGAATGATTGTGATCACACTTGGCCGCAAACTCATGAAAACCGATCCTATTATTTCAGTGAATTATCTTTTTAAACTACTGCATTTATTTTAACCCACCATTACTATATTGTACATTATATATAACTATCAGGTACAGATAAAATGGATACTTTAAATTAAAGTAAACCTGTACAAAAATGAATATGTGGATGTCAATGCTGACCTCCTTTTAAGAATACCAGTTGTGTGACTGTCTCTGATTTAATACTTTCTGTGCCAAAAGCACAGAACAGCCCATGTGGCTAACACTAGAATGACATGGGTATCAATTTTGGGTTGTACTACCGTACAGAAAAACAAATGTGGTACTGTTAATATGAAGTAACCCCAACAACTATCATAAAGCCCCCGGAGCATTTAACCATCTGAAAAGTGCTTCCATACTGACTCAATTCTAACATGAATGCTGCACTTAAAGTAATTTCATAACAATCTAGCTGAGGTTCAGAGGCCTTATATTTTACCTTTCTGACACTCTTTAAAAAAGTCAAGTTGATCTAAATATCTCAGCATTCTTCTCAATGTTTTTAAAAAACATGTTTTTATGTATAGTTCTTGTGTCACATTAGGGATATAGCCTTTCATTTATGGTCCTGGAGACACATTAGAAAACAACAAAAAAATCTATCCAAAGTGAAAAGAAGATCCCACCTACAGTTCTAATGACAACTGTAAAATTCAAAATGTTCCCAGTTCCTGCCTAGGTGACAATAGTCACCAGGAAATATAAAAAGATTGTATATCCCCAGTTGGGACACAGACAGTAAAAAAGAAAAACTTTATTGTGCTTATAGTTCTTCTCCACTCTATTCAAAACCTAAAAAAGTTTTGCTTTTATATAAACTTACACGGTTATTCACAAACGGGTGGAGAGTTTGGAGAAGACAGGAGAAGTGAACAATCTAGGACAAAATAGCTGAACTGAAAAGTGAGCTGAATTGGAGACTTTTTCCAAACCAGCTGTTTGGGCCTAGATTGTTCACTTCTCTTGCCTTCCCCAGGCTCTTCTCCCTTTTGTGAATAACCCTGTAAGTTTCTGGTGTCAAAGGTGATGGGGAATATTGCCCCCATACCCCCTGCTCCTTCTGTTGCTGGATTGATTATAAATATCTGTCCATTGCCTTAAATATCACCTTCCACTCCACTTTATCATGGTTGGAGCAGATTTGTATTATTCTTATGGCTAAAAATAAGTGTGATAATGGTATTTCTAGTAAAAAAGTAAATTATTATTTTTTTGGATATTTTTTGATGAAGAACTAGATGGTTTTATATACAAAGCATGTGGTGCATAAATTAATCTGCCATTTTCATTTTGCACATATTTTGGCAAAAGATCAGTATAATGTAATAGGAAATACATCTGTTTTTAACTACTCAGTCATTTGATATATTTTAGACTAAAAAGCATTGAATAAAATGCTTTTATTCTCCCAAAGATCAAATCATCTCCAGACAAAAGAATACTCTTCTTGCAGCTAGAATTTGACAATAGCTATAGCAAAATCTTTTTATTATTTCTGTATACAGTACATATAAGCAGTGCAGTAGACAAAGAGGTTCAATGAACATCATCTCTTTAAGAAGAACTGAAGAAAGTGTATATTTGCAGTTGTGGAAGAGGTGTCGGGTGGTAATGGCATCTACCTCCGTGGCTTCCTTCAAGAAACAACCTGCTCTAAAAATTTGGCAGTTTGGCAATGGAAAAAGCCAAACCGTTTAACCAGGTTATCTAGCGAAGGAAACCTTGGAGAAGAGTACAGCTTGCACCCACTATATACAAATAGAACCTTTGCATTATGGTTTTGTAAATGTAGTATGTGCTGTATTTCTGCAATGAAACATTGTTTATCCCTATGAACAAATTCAGTGTGCATGCATAGTACACAATGAAAATACTTGGTATGCATAAAAAAGAAAAATATTTCTCCCTGAAAGTGCCTAAACACATTCTTTCTTTTGCCTTTGACTTGGTTCACATCTATGCACAAAAGCTTTACTGTGGACCTAGACTCACCCAACCAAACCCCTTGAACAGTGTGAGGACTCTTGAGTTTTAACTCATATAGTTAATTGGAATTATAGGCTAAAGGTTCTTTTTTAACTAAATTGCTTTGTCACATTAAGCTGTGCTATAAAATACATGATTGCCCCGACATGTGCAAATTCACCTTTATTCAAATAAAGCAAATGGTAAAATAAAACTTACAAACGTGCAGTGAAAAGCGCTTAGATCGCTCGCTCAGTCAATGTCTAAACCCAGTTAGTAGATCAACACAGAAGACGCCGCTCTGCTGGCTGGCACGCCACCTAATGGCTGTTCATCTGTGTTTGCAGCACGCCCCTATTTTCAGAGCCACCAATCATGAGCTTCCCTGTACGTTTTAGTGCGCAGCCTGCCTTGTTCTGTAGCTCTGCTCCACATGAGACTGTTTAAAATGATATATAGTGTATATATGGAGTAAAGTCCATGTCCAGGCAAAATTGGCCCCCTACTCTACCAACCCCACCTCTGTCCACTAAGCACAGTTTATTTTTTTACTCAGCTGAGTCCACTATCAATGTCCCTTGTGCCTGAACCTGGAGTGGAGACTGGTGATCAAACATTTCCGTCTTTGCCCATGTGTGCTGATCCACTTATTGTGATGTTGTGATGGCACTGCCGTTTTCAAGATCCTGAAAGGACCACACCACTGAACAGCCAATAGAAACACTCAGTAAGGCAGTGATGTGGACAACCAAGGAAGAATCCTTCCACTCTGTAATTATAAAAAGAGAAGACTCTTATATTTTTTTTTTCTTCAAATTGACAATTTTTATTGAGTTTTATAAACAGACAGTACAGAAGTGACCAAAGTCATGAAACAATGAGTAAGAGGTCATGCGGACCAAATCCAAGTATACATTGTGTAGCAAGCAGCAGTGCACCGTTAAACCCACTGCAGTGTTAGGCCTCCAACAAGAGGAAATACATGTAACCCCACATAGAATGTGATTACCCTGGCTAACAGGCATTGCCTCTCATGTAACGAAAAATAACAAAATAAACAATAAAATTCGGAGGTATACATCCATTTCCCGCACCATACCTATGGTCAGCAGTATAACAGGTTAGAGGGTGAGTGCAATACTGTAATCCTGAAAAGAGCTCGGTCTGGTGTTGCGCATGAGCCAGGCTCGCCGGCTTAGAGACCAAGTAAAAAAAACGTTGGCCAAGACAGTACCCTGGAAAAGAGAAGACCTAGAACAGGGAAAAAAAAAAAGCAGTAAGAGAAATAAAGGGTAGGAAAAGCTAGGTACCGGCTCATCTCGTATCTCCATCTACCACGGACGGCATCCCCCTATCCCCCTCCAATGCATCCCAGGCCTCCCACACCTTATTGTGCAACTTCCAAGTATTATTTAGTCTAGCAGTCAAGTATTCTAGTTTTTGAACATCTTTAATTCTGGTATACAGATCCAGGTCTGAGGGCGGGGTAGTGCGCTTCCAGTGAAGAGCGATGAGACAGCGTGCCACCGTCAGCACATGGGAGGACAGTTTTTTATCATATTTATGGACCCTGATGAGGGGATGGCCCAGCAGATAGTGCAGCAGATCCATTGGGATCCTACGCTTAAGAAGGTTCTCCAGTATGTCCTGTACATTCCTCCAGAAGGGCTTGATCCGACCACACTGCCAAAATATATGGAACAGGGAACCGGTATGTGACTTACAACGCCAGCATAGGGGGGAGACCTCCTGTCCACCTATAGGGGTATGCTGATTGGAGTAAAGTCAGGTCAGAGGGGGAGAGATTTAAGGGCATAGCCTCTGTCTTACCCAGGTTCAACTTGTAACCCGACAGACCCGAAAAAAGCTGAAGCTCACGATGCAAGCTTTGTAGCGATCCCCCGGGTTCGTGAGGATCACATCATCAGCAAACAATGTAGTCGAGAGGTCATTCACGGATCCATCGTTAAGATCGAAGTAACTCCGTATAGCCAATTCAATAGCGTCTCTAGTGGCATCCCCCTTCAGCAAGCCCTCATTCAAGGTCCAGTGACACCTACGAATCCGGGAGGGATCCACTCGGATGGTCAATTCAATGGGCGCATAATCCGACCAGGAGATAGGGCCTATGTGAGCCGAGACCATGTTCCGGAGAATAGGAGTATTCACCAAGAAGTAGTCAAGCCGGGAGTGGGAGCTATGGGCCGAGGAGTAGAAGGTGTACCTCTTCTCCGCCGGGTGGATCACCCGCCAGGAGTCAAAGAGAGAATGTTGCCTAATCAATTTGCGAAACTGCCTAGCTAGTGCCTCCGTCAGTCTCGGAGTAGATTTATCTGGGGGCGGCAAATAGTCAAGAGCGGCGGAGAAAGTCAGATTGAAGTCCCCGCCAATAATTAGGTAACCCAGGGGTAGCTTATGCAATTTAGAGAGCACTCGTTGCAAAAAACCCCTCTGGTGGACGTCTGGGGCATATATGTTGCAAAGGGTGAAGGGAACACCCACCCACGTACCATGTAGGATAATGTATCTACCCATCTTATCTATTAATACCTTAGAGGGCTGGAAGGGACAGGAGTCTGTAAGAAGAATGGCTACCCCCGCCCTCTTGGAGGAGAAGGATGAGGCGTACGTTCTAGGGAACCACCTGGAGGTGAAGTTAAAGGAACTCCCCGGTTTAAAGTGTGTTTCCTGCAGAAATACAATGTCAGCCTTTGAGGCTCTGAGTTCTCTCAGCGATAAATTACGCTTGAGTGGGGAGTTAAGTCCCTTAACATTAAGGGATAGCAACTTATAGTCAGATTGGCCCGCCATGAAGGGTTAGAGGAGAAATCGCGTAGAGTGTATGTGCGACGTTCAGGCTCATGATAGGGTACTCACCCAGGAGAACGTTCTGCCAGGACCAGGGGATCCGCCAGGTGGAGGTATCGAGAACAAGGCCGGTTGAAGTAGAATAGGAGGAAAGACAAGAAAGGAAGAGCAAAAGAGACCACTGAAACACATAAGAAACAAACATATTAGTTTCGTAAAACCAGTAACTATGCAATAAGTATTAAGAAAAAAAAAATTACTTCACAGCAAAATATCCAAAATCTAGTAGAATGGGTATATTCGGTCTCCAACTAGGTATAGACACAAAGCAGTCCACCTATTCGGAGAGACGACACATACAAATACCCAGGGGCAACAACCCGCAACGGGGGGGGAGTGCAACCCACTGAACGAGAGGACAAAACCACTACGAAATCGAGCATCCATGAGGACACCCGCCGATAAAGCATAGTATATAGCACCCAGTGCATATAACATATCATTACAAAACATAACTTAACCTGAGATAACAAGAGCTAATGGGAGGAAGAATGCCACATATGAGGATACGGCCAATAGACCTGAGAGGTAGAGCATGGCAAACCCTCCTAACGTCTCTGTTATCTAGAAACACCTCCTGCAATACATAAGACCCCTCAACGATGTTGTCTGGGAGTAGGCATTGCCGGGGTGGCATGCTCCCACGGGCGACAGGACGGTGTGTCGGACAGAAGAGACCCCTTCGGCAGTCTCTTACGCGGGGTTACTCTCTGCCAAGTGGCTGGCTCCGGGCCCAACTTGGGTAGGGGTTCCCATCCGGGAATAATAGGGCAGGAGATGTGGAGATCTGCACAGAAGGACGAAAGGTCTTCCAGGAAGCGCAAAGTGGCATTTTTTCCGTCCCGCCTAGCAGAAAGGCTGAGGGGAAATCCCCATCTGTATGGGATGTTGTGTTCACGCAGCAGGGTCAAGAGAGGTTGAAGGATCCTCCTTTGTTGCAGGGTGACCCAGGACAGGTCTGGGAAGACTTGGATGGGTGCACCATCAAATTCAATCGATTTCGGCTGTGATGAGGAGCCCCGTGGGCGAAGGGCTCTGTGGGCCCGGTCCATCTCAACCTTGCGGGAAGAAGGCCACCCCAGGATGTTAGTGAAGACGGTCTGTAGCACTTCTTGGAGATCCTCAGGGCCTGTGGCTTCAGGAAGGCCCCTGATGCGTAGGTTATTGCGGCCACCCCTGTTGTCCAAATCCTCCATGTGGCGTTAAAGGTCTCGAATGGTGGCGGCTTGGGTCACATATTGGGATTGCAAATGAAATACATCTTTTTTGCAGACCTGAACCTCCTCATCCAGGCCCTCGACCCGCTGGGTCAATTGTTGAAAATCAGTGTGAATGAGCTGAATTTCTGATCGACAGGTCTCTCTCACCTCCTGAATTAGGAGCCTGAAGTCTTTCTTGGTGGGGATGTGCTTGAGGCACTCCCTCCAGGAGACAAAGTCCGCGTCCTCTAGTTCTGAGGAGAATTCCGAAGCCTCCCGGGGCACCGGGCGGCACACCTGAGCATCAGGACCCCCCTGCAGCTCAGCATGGCGAGACCCGGACTGCGCCGGCCAGCTGGCTCCAGAGGGCGCAGGGGTCCCCCCATTTCTCGAGCCATTGAGGGCGGACATGATGGTGCGTCAGGGCACCGCAATAGGGGCCCATTATGATCCTCTCTGTGCGACCCGGGGGAGCCCTGTATGTCAGGGGCCAGTCCTGATGGAGGAGGCCAGGACTCCACATTTTGAAGACAGGGAGAAGCAGGGGGAGATTCCCGGGGACCATCCCCTCTATGAGATCCCGGCCCGGGACATCTAGGGCGGATCCATGGGGGACACCGAGCCCCCCCCTGAGGCCTCAGGGCTAGGCCGCCTCCCGGACTGGGCCTGATCCCCCCATGTACTCACGGCGTCCGCCGGCTTGCGAGTGGATGAAGCCGCGGGCAGCTCCAGGCTCCCCTGTGTCCCCAGAGACATGTCAGGTGACTCCGGCGGGGGAAAGTCACGCAGCCGAACCTCCGTTGCCTCATCAGGGGACGACACTGGGGAGATCTCGGCCCGCGCGTGGTCTCGCGGCGCCATCTTGGCTCCAGCGCTCGGAACGGCCGGCCGGCTGGCCAAAAAACCCCTGGATGGAGGCCGTCGTCTTCTTTTTTTTCCCCTTCTGGCCAGAAGACTTGTGGCTCGATCTGGGGGGTCTATCCTTCCCCATGGCAGGTAAGTGGGTGCTAGTTTAGTAGGGCTAATGGCGTGTGGGACACGGAGCTCTCCAGAGATGCGTCCTCTCACATCGCCAGCAAGCCACGCCCCCCAAACTCTTATATTTTATTATATCTTCAGTTAATAGGCCATACATTGCAGTAGTCTAGTCCAGGAACTTTTGTCATTGTTTGAAAGCAAACGGAACTAAAATGGGAATTCCTCAGATCAGACACACAAACACACAGCATCTTTTCTCTGTCTGTAACTAAAATTCTCTGTGGTGCATCTATTAAGTATGTATGTACCTTATGTAAGTGGATTGATTTACTTCATTGGAATTCCTAACCGAAAATATCTGGGTTCTCCTGTGGTGAATGCATATTGCTCATGCTGTTATAAAGACATCTTAACTGGTATGTCTTGCTTTAAATGCTCAATTGCTTGCTGCAAGTAGTTTATATCAGCTGGAATGCACTAAAGTGCTTA
Source organism: Nanorana parkeri (assembly GCF_000935625.1). Taxonomy (NCBI): domain Eukaryota; kingdom Metazoa; phylum Chordata; class Amphibia; order Anura; family Dicroglossidae; genus Nanorana; species Nanorana parkeri. The sequence goes on along the minus strand of NW_017308255.1, from coordinate 113,556 downwards.
AAACAAATATTTTTGAATGATAGAGCCCTTGATAAATTTGTTTTTCTCAAAGGCATTTGAAAGGTTATATAAATATTTAGGCATACTGAAACATTTTTCCAGGATTCTAAATAAAAAATACAGATTATGGTCAGGGCAATATGCAGACATCATACTGCAATAGTCTTGTTTACCTCTATATTTATACATACTCCACCCCTTTTATTTGCATTTTTGATGATTATTGTGATATTAGTTAAAGCAATCCTGTTTCTTTACTATAGATTTTTTTTAAAGTGATACCTGTAAAAAAGATAGATAAACACTGACCTCTCCTGCTGCCTACACTGCTATATTCTGCATTGATCCTAATAAATCTACATGCAGGTAATTCCCACTTCCAAGAGTTTTGACCTCCCAGGTCCCCACAACTCTCACTGGTTCCACTTACTGACCTCCACATCACTGCTCTCTCCTGTAGTGAGGTCAGATGGAAGAACTAGTGAGAGCTGTAGGAATCAAGGTGATCACAGTCCCAGAAGTGTTGGTTTCTCAGTGAGATTCACATGAAGATTTCTCAGGCGCAATGTATCGTTCAGTGGCATGGGTAGAGGAAATGTAAATTTTTTTTATTTCTTTTAATGGTAAAAGAAACTGGTTCATTTAAAATCTATAGTATATTCACCAGGTCACTTTAATGAAGGAAACATGATATGAGCCTGAAATATAAACTTGCCATTGAGTTGTACATATATGCAGCCTTTGGAGAAAGCCATGATAACTGTGAACTACTTGTTACTCTTCTCAGAAGTCATTAAGCTTTGTGTGTCCCTGCAGTTCTGTACCTGGATTTACTCTGGTTTTCAGATGTGTTAAATATCAAAGGGGGAAAAGTAAACATTAATTTCAGATATTGGCTACCTTTATCTGTTTTAGCACTGCATGGCTGTTAAAAGATCCTTATAACAAAGTGTAGGTTTTTGTGCACTGATATAAATAAGCAGGGGCGCTCCCTCTTAATATCAAACCAACTTCTTCCCCTCTCCTCCATCCTTCTCCTTCACAGAGATCAGACCCCTCTCTGCCATACCTGCTATTATGGGAAATGTTTTGGGGAAATGCATGTGTACAGGCAGAAAGAAAAGAGAGAGAAATCCTTATCAAACTGCTGGGTAAAAAAAAAAAACTGTCTTTGGGTTAATACAAAGTAGTCGTTCTTTTACTTCTTTTCATTTTTCTCATTAAAGAAAAAAAAATACAAATTTAATTTCTTAGTTAGCAATTGTCAAAAAGATTGCATAAAGAAGCCATGAAGAAGGAGCTACTTCACATGCAATTTCAACCTTAGTTTTTGACAGGTAGCCCTTTCAGATGAGGCGTTGTGTTTAGCTACCTAACAATGTTTTTTCATCGGTTTATGTGCATGTATGACATTTATAAAAGGAGTAGCACATAAACAGAGGTAAAGGATGCCAGTCATATAGCTTTGTGGTTTGTAGCAGTGTGCACTGTGAATTCTAGCAAACACAGTTGACTAAATACCTACATATTACTAGTTACTGGTTGTCTACATGATTAAGGCATCACCAAAGTACCCTTTCTAATGCTGTTATACTCTGTGGCAAACTACTAGCAATCAAGTGCAATAACACAACACATTAATTAACTTATTATTTCAATTAAATCAGTACTAAATGGCTGTTGCTAATAAAATGGCCTGAATTTATGCAAGCAGTCAAGAGTCAAGGGATGAAGGCAGCAAAATCTAAGGGTAGGCAGTATTATGACCCACCTTTCATTATTCTATTATTCTACAACATTTCTTTGTTATATAGTTTTGGAAAAACAAAAATAAGAAAATAATATTTTATTACATCTATTTGAAATACAAGTCTCTCATGAGAAAAAAATACAATAACATGCAGAATAAACTTCAAAATATGAAGTGTTAAGAAAGGTTTGGCCACCAAATCTTTTATCACAAAGCACAAAGCAATAAAGGGAGCATTGGTGGCGGTGGAGTGGGTTACAACATTGAAATCCAGAGCAGCATACCAATGCGTGCACAATATTACATTAGATATTCATGCTTTAGTCCTTTGGTAACTTTTTGCAGCAGCCAATTTTGATCCAGTTTTCAGGTCATTACCAAAACTTTTATATCTATGGAATTTCATTGATTCCAGAAATGTAAACAAAAGATATAAACATTAGTAAGAGGAGGACTGGGTGTGAGGAGGAGGAGCAGTGGGAGGAAGATGCAGAAAGAGTGGGTGGGAGAAAGACAAGAGGAGTCTTCAGTGCCAGCATTTCTCGGAGGCCAGCCATGGCACCAGAGGGGTAAGTGTTTGTTTGTTTGTTTGTATGTATGAAGATGCAATATGTGTCCCTGAAATGGTGTGTGCACCTGGCTCCCAACTATTCACCATTCCAGTGACACTGACAGTGTATCTGGCTGCCACCTATAGGCACTGTCAGTGTCACTGGAATGTGGGGGTGGGTGAAAACCAGGTGCACGCCATTTAATGACACTGACAGTGCCTGTATGTGACAGCCAGGTGGACAAACCTTTCCAGAGACACTGACAGTGCATCTGGCTGACACCTACAGGCACTTTCAATGTAACTGAAATGGTGTGTGCAGTCCTGGCTCCAACCAATGCACCATTCCAGTGACACTTACCGTGCACCTGGCTGCCACCTACAGGCATTGTCATTATCACTGGATTGGTGGATAAGAGGTAGCCAGGTGCACACACCATTCCATTGACACAGACAGTGACAGTATGCTTGGCTGCCACCTACAGGCAGTGTCACTGGAATGTCAGATTGGTTGATAGCCAGGTGCACACACCTCCCCAGAGACACCATTCCATTGACACTGACAATGCACCTGGATCCCACCTACAGGCACTTTTAGTGTCACTGGAATGGTTTACACACAGAGCACCTGGATCTCACCTATTCACTATCTTGTAGACTCTGAACCTATCGTTTAGGCCCCTCACACTTTTAAGCACAATTTGGACACACCCACCAAAGCTCCACCCACCATGTGACTGAGTTTTGTGTGAAGCAGCGGGGCTGATTGGCTGCTCAGGCAGAAACAACCAATCAGAGCCTTTGACCAATGAAGGTCTGGTCACTTGTCACTATTAACAGATGGAAGTTCAAGTGAGGCAGATCCCATAGGGACTGTGGGGCATGGCTGCAGGAGTGAGGTAAATATTTTGAGGGGGTAGGAAGGGTATTTTTTTAATGGCAGCTGTTAAGGGCATCTGTATATCTAAAGCAATATTTTCACTTATGGTCTGCTTGAAATCGAAACTCAAAACTCAAAATGTTACATATTGAAGCTTTCCAGTACTGCATTAGTTTTTACTTTGCAGCCATAGAACATTCTCAGCAAGTACAAAAAATACCTGTTGGTCTCATCAATTGCTGTGAGCTTATAAGAAGGCACAAAGAACCTTATCTTAATTGTTCAAACTACTAGTCCCATCAATCCACCACATAATAAAGATGAACAAAGGCAGGCATTCTGTGTGACAACTCTGGCTGTCCTCAGATACTGCAGAGAAAAGGGTTGACATGGAGGAACAAGAGTTGCAGGATCGCCAGGTGAAAATAAAGGAAAGAAAAGCCTTAAAATGCAAACAAATGCAGCCATCACACATAATAACTGGTAAGCTGCAATATGTTACACTCTTGGTTTTGGATTTAGATCAACTTTAAACAAAATGTAACAATGGGTGAACATTAGCTTACCCCGCAAGCAGTATTGCCAAACAAAGTAGCACAGTAATGTACTGGTCAGTACTGACTGACCAGTACATTTATGTCTATTACAAGAATGGCAAGCCAAAATTAGAAACTCTTTGGCAAGTAAAAAAGATATATGTGTTATCACCATGAATTCAGCAGCTTGACTGGCATTTCATTTTTTTTTTTAGCATCAAATTTTTATTGAGAATATTCAAAAAATACAACATTACACGACAAGCAGGTCTTGTTATGATACATAGACCATATCTCAGTACGCAGACTGAAATCCAGACATGTCATTTGAATATATCCTTAAACTGTAACTGAATAACTAGAATCTCGCAAAAGGTACACAATCTGCTAGGATATTGCGCATCAATTATGTGTATAACAACTGGTAGCAGACCCTATAGCCATGAGGGTCATTACGGTGGGGAGAAGACCAATTCGATCCCTGAGGGGTATTCGTGGGTGCAACAGGAGGAACACCCGAGGTGGAAAATGGTGGTGCGAACCCCGAATGAGCATAGTTGAGCAAGGGTCAAAGGACATCCAGGGGCCCTAGGGAACCTGTTAGTTTAGCCTCGAGATACCATTTGGACATCTTAAAAATGGACATCAGATCTTGCAGCTGTTGCAATGAAAACTCTGCTGCAACATACGATGTCCAGGTAGCAAAAAACGTTTCAGTACGTGTTTGATTAAATTTTGTATTTGAGATACCTAAATAAGTGATAGAGTGTTTCTGCAGTATCAGGGATGGGTACGTGCGGGAAAGGGCAGTCACAAAAGTCTTATCCGAAGTCAGGGGAAGGAGTTCACTTTTATTAACATTGATGCGAAGGCCCGAACTGGCATTTCATTTTAAAAGACACCTGTCAAAGAGAAACATGAAAGCTGTCATTAGTTACTTGGCTATCAAGCTGGCCTACTTTAGTCACTGGCCTGTAACAAATGCTGTATGTAGGTAGGGACTTCTGGCTTCTTTCGGCTGTCCTGACCTGCAGACTCAGTGAGCAAATACTGAGGCAAATAGGTTGTTTCTCTTAGCTTAGTGAATGTGGCGAGAATTCACGTGCAAAGAAAATAAAAATATCAGCACTTTGCTTGCACATGATTGGATGATGAAAGTCAAAGGGGTTTATTCAGTAAGCTGCAGTAGGCAGCCGAGTGAATGACCGACCTAAAGCGAAGTGAGCCGAACGCTGTTCGGCTATTCACTTCAGTCTGGTACGGCTGATTTCATTGAGCATGTTGAGCATGTTCGGCCGACCCGAAGTGCAAAAGGAGTTTGACTCAGCCGATCCAACATCTGGATCGGCTAAGCTGAACCTCCGGCAGGCTACTCGCTGCTGTTCTGTCTATTCTTATAGAGGCCGAACAGCAGTGAGTGAATAGCCGAATGCCGCCAAGCGGCATTCGGCTCGGCTGTTCTGCTCGGTCCCTCTGTGGTACCGAGCAGAACAGAAAAATAGTTAAAAAGTAGAAAAAATAAATAGAAAAAGATTGTGCGGAGCTAGCAGTGACAGCTAGCTCCGCCCAACAGTTTTCTATTTTCGGCGGTTCTGCTGCCGTCAAAAAAAAAAGAAAAAAAACTCTCCCGGGCGCTCCGGAAGTCTCCTGCTACCGGCCGCCAAGGAGAGAAACACTACTTTTTCTTTTTTTTTCTTTATCCTGTCACGGAGCCGTGTCAGAATAGAAATTTTTTTTAATACATTTTGGCCATAGGAATGCATTGCTAGATTCATATTGGCTATTTCAATTTGCAATAGCAAACTAGCATTGCACCTGCCCTCTGCTGCTGTCAATCAGTAGTGGTGGACCTGATGGAGAACTGCAGCAGAGGGCGGGTGCAATGCTAGTTTTCTACTGGCTATTGCAAATTGAAATAGCCAATAGGAATCCTATGGCCAAAATGTATTAATTTTTTTCTTTTTCTTTCGCTCGGCCAGCTTCTTTTTCTTTCGCTCTGCCAGCTTGGGCTTTCAGCGCGGCTCAGCCGAGCCGAGGCATATGACTGAGCCGCTCGGCCAAGTTCGGGATGTGTACGGGCTATAGTGAATAGCCCGTACAGCAGCCCTTCGGTTCTACTGAACCAAATGGGTCCTGGGGCCAAAGCCAGCCGAAGGATCGGCCGAAGCTACGGCTAGATCCTTCGGCTGCTTCGTGAATAGACCCCAAAGAGTTTCACCTCATTCATTAAGCCTAAAGGAAAGTCTCCCTGCAAAGTGCAAATTTCCTTGCAAAGTGAACAGCCTATTTGCCTTTGTATACCAACCTCACAGACTCAGAAAGTAGTATACGGTAGCCATTGGGTCAATTAGGCGAGGCAATCACATAATGATAACTATACTGTATTTCACCTATAGTGTGAAGTTTATACCTGTCTAGTTTCTGTCTTCTGTTATATATATATATATATATATACATATATATATGTGTGTGTGTGTGTATACAGTATATTAAAATGGGAGTTTGAGGTATTCATATGTGATTTAATTCATACCAACAGCTAATTTGTATTTAATGCAAACTAATGGATTTCATGTAAATGTAGCATGTGGCAGTCTATTTAAAAACAAATTATTCCTAGTTTCATTTCAGTTATTTTAATTAAATTTGCAGCATGCGTGTGTTTATGTACGGGTATACAAATGAAAGCTTAGAGTGGCACATTTAAAGTGAGCCTTTTTAAACTCAATTTTTTTTTTTTAAATCCACATTATTTTCTCAGCATGAACACTGACTGATAGGTTTGTGGAATAAAAGTAATTATTGATTGTAACAAAATGAGTCATTTTCCTTTTTATTCTTAATAAATAAGCAAAATGTGTGAATGATCACAATATTTTCAGCCATAGGTTAAAATGTAAAAAAAAATGTTTTACCACATGCAAGCAGTACTTAATTTGTTCATGTGATGAAGATAAGCCTAATAGGCCACTGTGTTTACAGAAGAGAATTTTAATGAAGCAAATGTAAAAAATATGTTTCATGGAGTTTATATAATAAAATACCACAGAAAAATAAATGAATGTAATTGTGAGACTGGCAAAAATTCTACTAACACAAATTTTATTTGGCAATTACGTTATGTTTATATACACAATCCTAAATTATTCCTACCTAATAGCCAGTTTGCGTTAATAGCAAGTCAACTATCCTTGAAATGTGGGGTCATTGACCCTTATGATAACTGTCTATCATATCATGGAGGAATTCAAGAAAGTGAAGCTGGTGCTATTTTTTTGCTTCTTGCCTCCCTAACTGCTGCATCCTCTTATATTCCCTTTTGTGGCTATGTAAACGGACTATACATTTATGATGAATGTATATTGCTCTCATTTTCAAATGCAGTTAAGTTGTAAAAAGTCTGGTGACTTCTAATGAACTACAAAAAAGTACATAATCTAAACCCTAGGTCTCTTTGTAGGGCTAATATATGAAAGGGTACGTGCAATGTTTTTTTTGTTTTATTAAAGTTCATTATTTATGTGATAGAAATTAAGTTTTATGCTGACCAGACACTATTTGTTGTTGTGAAACTTTATAGACTATATGCTCAGCAGTTTTCAGTAAAAACATTCAATGTAAAGCTAGTTTGGGGTTGTCTTAGGAGTACACACCAATTCTCCTATGCATTTGGCTATAAGCTGAAAGGTTTTGTCAATAAATTGGGACCAGCTTTTGAAATAAATCCTGTATGTGTCAGACTGTCTGTTCTCCTGTGATCATATCAAACTGAGCCTTTTTCCCTACAAGGTACTATTTGATTGTTATGACAATTATTATGGCTCTACTGATAGTTATGCATTTAAATCAAAAAGAGTTTACATATACTATAAGGAAAAGGGACAAGAACCGTAGAACTGTGAGGTGTAAACAGTATTTTAGACAGAGAGGACTACTGGTTTGCAAGAGCTTCGAAAGAGGGAATCTATGTGAATTTGGAACAACCATTCCAAAAAAGGGCTAGGGACCATAGAAACAATCTGTCTTCAAGAAACGTTTGGACAATTTCTTGAGGGACCGTAATATCCAGGGATACCAGTATCCCTAAGAATGAGATGATGCATGGACCTATATGGGTTGGACTTGATGGACGTATGTCTTTATTCAACCCCAAATACTAAGTAACTATATGTAACAATAATGCCATTTTTAAGAATCAAGAAACCTGCAACAAATAACAATTAGGAGTCTTCCAAAGGCGGAATTACTTCATATGTGACCTTTATATGCGTCTATGCAGAGTATGTTGAAATTAAAGGGTACTAGTGTCAGAAAGAATTGTATGGGTTTTAGCTAAATGTATTCTTTTTTGGTTTAAGGACATGGGAGATTATGTTAATATTGATTATGTAATTGTAATAAAACTATCTTTTTGGAATATATGTTGCATTTTTGTCCTGGGTATCTCTATAACTGGAGGGTTTTATTTTATTAGTCTGTTTTGGATGCTTTAAATCTTCTTTGTATATTTCAACTGTTGCCACTTTGTTCAAGTCTGAGAGCTGTGACCTTATCATAAGACATATTATTATTAGGGTTCTTGGCAAAGATCTGATATTCTTTATACTTCTGCCTCAGGAGAGTTCTTGGTTGCTGCTGGTGATTTTGAGGGTCCATGCTGTATAAAACAATTTAAAACAATTTCAGTACAAAGGAAAGGTACAATTTAAGATAGCATTCTTTCAAAATTAAATACACTCTATGTTTTAGTTGTCTACCCCGTAGGTAAAATGTAGCTGCTGACTTTTATGAAAACGTACTTCTTTTTTTACATTTTGCTTAATATGTATGTACAACCTATTTGTTTAAAGTTTATACACAGTAATTATATATACTTTTAGGATACTTGTAGAGAAGGCAGCTTGCTCTATTTTAGTTCACAGTGAAACATTTTACTGTGACATTTATTCAGCCCCAGAGGATTAGTAAGTGTGCAGTTTAGCATTTTAAGTTGACAGTGTCATGTAGTAAATATTCAATAAGCATAAAATATGAAGTGATATTTAACAAGAGATGTACATGCAATGACTTTGGCAAAGTTTATAGTATATATGTAAATGTGATCATTGACATTGAAGGTCGTTAAAATGGCATGTCCTATTAGACAGTGACTTTTGTTTTTCTCCTTTGAATAAACACCTGTTATTTGAAAATGTATATTCAAAATGTGGAATATTGTTAGCTGACAGCAAAAGACAATAAAGATAAAAATTACATAGTAGATAAAACTGGAAAAAGACACTGGTCTGTAAAGTTCAACCTATGTGTGTGTATGTATCAGTTTGTGTGTGTGACAATTTTTTTGTTTTAGAGTATGCATATTCTCGTAGATCATGCTCAGTGAGGAAGACATCTAGAAGTTTGCAAACTTTTCAATGCTTCTAGAAAACCAAAAGACTTACTGTATGTAAATTCAATGCAAAGTTCAAAATACAAGGTATACACCACCATAGTATCTCTCCCACTCCAACACCTCTCACGTGTTTCACCACCTGGGCTTAATCATAGACCTCTCCATAGAACTTTGTGAGTAAAAGTGCACTACACAATACCCCATAGACTAAAAGGAACAATTCGTTTTTTTACCCAGAGATAGGCTTTATGTTGTGGCCACATGTCCTCACCACGGACCTAGGATTAAACAAGTTTTTACCAGCTTTACAATCACTATTGATTATAGATAGCGATTATGTCTTCCCTTAAGTGACTCCTTTCTAAGGAAAATATATTTAATTTACTTAATCTTTCCTCATAGCCGAGGTCCTCCATCCACCTAATTAATTTTGTTGCCGTTGCTCAACTGTTTCCAGTTCTGGGACATCTCTTCTGTAGATTGGTTACCAACTCTGGACAGCTTACTCAAGATTAGGCTGAACCAGTGTTTTGTAAAGAAGTAAGAGTATGAACTTATCCCTCAAATAAATACCCTTTTTAGTGTATGGTAGTATTCTGCTTTCTTTGCTGCTGCCTGGTGTTGTTTGGTATTACTAAGTTTGTAGTCTACAAGGACTACTAAGGCTCCATCTCCAATTCACCCAATGAAACTCGTCCTAAAGAGTAACTTTCCTAAAAGATTTTAGCTTCCAAATGCACAACTTTGCCTTTTTTAATTCTTAACCTTATCTGCCAAACTCAGCCCATTTAATCCTGTAATGTTGTCACATCCTTTACCGAAAGGATTTCTCTGTATAGTAATTCCTGTAAATAGGCCGAACAGCAGCGAGTAGCCTGCCGGAGGTTCGGCTCAGCATGTTCGGCTGACCTGAAGCCACACCAAGCAAGCGGATGTACGGCTGATTTCAGCCGATATATGGCTGAGATCAGCCGTACAAGCCTGAAGTGAATAGCCGAACAGCTTCGGTTCACTTCACTTCGGATCGGTTATTCACTCGGCTGCCTACGGCAGCTTATTGAATAGACCCCTAAAAGTTTTGACAATGTCTTTGAGGAGGTGTACTTTTTGACCCTGTGTCAAATTTAATCTCAGGAGAGATGACTGACTCCAATGATCCCTTGGCACATTAGCTAAAAAATGGCCACACTTATCCCAATGTTAATTAAATAAGGTCTGGTGGAAAATTAAAGTCTTCACCAAGAAGGTACATTGAAGGAAAATAGATTGGTTGGTTTCAAGACTATTCACTGAGGCTAAAGTAATTATAGAATTGCCTATAAAGACATTTATAAAAAGTTATTAGCCATCTGTGCCAAGAAAAGGTCAGTAAGGGTCCAAGAAACAGAACAAGATAGTAAAATAAACCACCCTTGGACTTGGGCCTGTGGTTTGTGCTATGATATTCCTTTGGATAATATCCATTACCTAGGGCTGGAGCTTAAAAAAAAATTAATATTATTTGTGGAAGGTATTAAGGCCCATAGAATTAATTGATAGTGTCACATTTGTTAGCAAAGATAATCATTATTGTAGAACAAAACATGCAGATAGGTATTTTTCAACTCAAATGTTTAAACCCATGATACAAATTAAGAGGGTTATTCACGAAGAAGCCGAAGGATCCAGTCGTAGCTTCACCTGATCCTTTGGCTCACTTTGGCCGCTGGAGCCCTTTGGTTCACTCGAACCGAAGGGCTGCTGTACGGGCTATTCACAATAGCCTGTACAGCAGCTGAAGGCAGCCGAGTGGCTCAGCCAAGCCGAACGCATATGCTTCAGGCTCTGCTGAGCCGTAGTGACAGCCGAAGCATGGAGAAAGGTCAGCCAAATGGCAGCGAGTGAGCTGCCGGAGCTTCAGCACTTCTGCACTCCTTCTGCACTTTGACTCAGCTGAACATGCAGAGCATGTTCGGCTCACCGAAGGCAGCCAAAGACAGCTGACTTACGGCTGATTTTAGCTTATGTACGGCTGAAATCAGCCGTACAGGGCTGAAGTGAATAACCAAACTGCATTCGACTCACTTCACTTCGGCTGGGTTATTCCCTCGGCTGCCTTCAGCAGCTTTGTGAATAACCCACTAAGTTCAGGCAAGTCCAGTGGATATATGGAATTGCCCTCAAGAAGGAACTAATGAGAACAATTGAACAATTCAAGGTATAGTCATGCAGTAATGTTAATTGGCCACTGGTTGGTTTCTTTCACAGGATGGATGCCACAGAGTCTATGTGGAAAATTATTGGGGCATCACAATAGGTATAAGAAGAAAATAATAGTTCTTACTTCCCTTGTGCACTTGTTGGAATGGTAGCGAATCACTCTGGATCAGAAGACAACTGATCTGCAGAACTATAGAGGGATCCGAGGCTTTTGTCAGTGGCAATATGGATGTCCCGGATTGTTGGGAGAAAGCAGCAGTATGACAGAGGGAAATCCACAGGAAAAGGTAATATAACTCTTACCAAGATGTACCAGATCAGCAGGATTTCCACTGTGAGTTTGATGCTGGAAAGAGCTGTCTGCAGGCACAGGCAGCAGGAGTGAGCTAACATGGAAATACAGTTGCTGCAGCACAGGTGTGGATGTGAACATTCTTCATATACCTGATGAGGAGGGGTGTGTTTGAGTTTTTAACCCTATGTGACAGATAGAATGTGAATGGAAAGCATCATGTGGCAAGTGGGGATGCTGAGGTAGGTACAAATAAAGAAAAGGGAAGGACATGGATACTATTAGTAGGGTGTAGAAGAAAGAGTGTTAAGAGTATGGGAGGGTCAACCTTCCCCCAGTAGTTCTTAGAGATAGGGGTAGAAGAAGAGGCGAGTAATACCAGGACAAGGAAAGTAGACCTGGGTATGAGGCAGGTTTAAATTAAAATACACCCTAGTTAAAATTAGGGTGTATTATTTTAGTGACAATAGTCACAAATATTGAACAGTACTTGAACAATATGTAAACATCTTGGTTGAGCCACAATGTAAGAGGGAGAGACAAGGCAGTTTTTATACTGAAATAACAATTAGAGTGTATTACTATAGAAACAATAGCCCCACATATCATACAGTGTCTGCACAGTATGTATGTAGCTTTATTTGGGCTTAATGTAAGAGGGAAAGATGAGGCAGGTTTTATCCCTATTATTTCAGATAGAATCGCCAGACATATTGTACAGTAGTTGGACAGTATGTGAGTATCTCAATTTGGACACAATGTAAGAGGGAGAAACAAGGCTGGTTTTATCCTTTTTTGAATATTAGTGTGTTATTTCAAAGGCAAATTATTAAAGCCATGATGTAAAAGTAAAAATTTGTATTACACGTGCAAGTTATGTGATGCTAGAATGTGTTGTCGCTTAGGCTGTGTGTAAAAATTGTACTTTTCCATAATATCTCATATAACCTACACGCATCTTCCAAGCGTGTAGATAAAAATATTTTTTTCCCATGTCCCCCTCAAAGTTGCAAAAAATGAGAGGGCCCTCTCCTCACTGAACAGTAATTATTTTGCACTGGTATAGCACATATGCCCTTTTTGTGACAAACCTTTGCCTATTAGCTATGAAAATGTGCAGAATTGACTTTCAAGATTCACCCCCCCCCCATTGATTTTAGTGGGGTTCAAATTAAAGTTTGTAATTTCCAGAATTTATGATAAATCATTTCTGCACTTCCTATATGAAAATAACTTTTTTGAATATGTTGATTCTATAATAAAAACTGTCCTTCAAGCAGCAATATTATGCCTTGTATTTCCAGAGCAAATTATCATCAAAAGACATAAGGTGGGAAACAATAAAAACTCATATGCAAATTTACAACACAGCAAATTCCTGTGATTTCCCCAAAAGCATTAATATAGCTTTCACTTGCTTATTTTGCACTACTGAAAAAAGCCATTATATTAAGTACATATTAAAGCATATCCCTTGACTGTCTTGCAAATGATCTGTGTCTGAGCTTGTGTACTATCTTTAAGTAGGCTTTAAATCTAGAGCATTAATATGTCAGCTGAGTTTACAAATACATCTTCTGCAGGAGACAGTTTCATTGTTGAACTGTTGTACATGAGCATTATGTAAAAATAAGTAGAGAGGACAAAAATTAAAAAGTAGCTTTTGAAAGCATAAGCACCAAGACAATGACTTCCTTAGGTTTGTGATTATCCTATTCATAGCAATTATCTTTCTAGATTATATGAATTTCATATCCATAGCAGTCATTTGTACAGTAATACCAAGGCACCTGAAGAAAAGATTTCCACATTGTAATCATGGTATAACATAAGTATCACCATCTTAAAAAGCTATAAAAGTAAAAAAATATGTGTTTGTTAACAAACAGAAAGGTTATTTTTCAAAATTAGATCACTACAGGGTGTTTCTGATATGAGTTGTATTAAAAGCTTTCTTTCAAACAGAGTGCAATAGAAAACAACATGAACTTTTGTCCAGCTAAAAAAAAACAATTATTGCAAAATGCTTTTCTTTTGTAAGTGTACATCAAATGGATTCTAAATTCTTTAAAAAACTGGGTTTGATTATACAGAAAAAAACAGCTGACTCTTAAAATGACATCATTTTTTTTACAGTTAGAAGATAGAGTAGAGGGAAAAGTGTTACAGAAGCTAGTCCTGAATTTGTACATCCCAATAAATATGCCCGGTTGCATGATATAGGGGATATCATTTCAGGGGTGGCATTGCTGGAGCAGAATACCTCCTCTAGCTGACAGAGGATTGACTACTCCAGTATAGAGGGGAGCAAGATTGTAGGCGATAAAAAACAGATATTGGTGGTAGGGGACTCAATTATCAGGAGGGTAGACAAGGCAATCTGTCGCAAAGGCTATGATCTCTGAACAGTATTTTGTTGACCGGGAAATTGGGTTTGGCATATTGCAGATTGGATGGACATATTTTGGGGTGGTCATGGTACACATTTGTATAAATGATAAAGTTAGAGGAAGATGGAGCATCCTCAAATTTTTTTTCAGAGAATGACTGTAGGTAACATCCTTAAGAAATTACCTCCGTGGTGGTATTCTCTGAAATACTGCCAATCTCACAAGCCACACCAGAGAGACAGTGAGAGTTAAGAGAGCTAAACAACTGGCTTAAGAACTGGTATAAATAGGGGTTTAGGGATTCATGGAAAACTGGGCTAACTTTTCAGTCATTTACCGTCTCTACAGTAGGGATGGACTGCACCTAAATGGGGAGGGTGAAGCTCTGTTGGGAGAGAAAATGGTAAGAAGGTTGGAGAATCAGGTGGGGATGGATCAAAAAAGACTGGCTAGGCAGTGAGCAAAGATCACAGAGGTCACAGAGCACAGAGGAGAGGGGAGAAGGAGTGAGAGGAGTGAATAAATATAAATGACTGGAGTCTGATAATTAGAAACTGACAGAAACTGTTAGCAGGCCAATAGAGACAAATCATTATAATAATTATAAAAAACTAATAGGTACCTGAAAAAAATGAAAAGCATGTTTACAAATGCTAGAAGCCTGACAAGCAAAATGGAAGAACTAGAACTTTTATTACTGGAAGAGGATTATGGCTTTGAAGAAATAAAAGAAACCCTAAACAACTTATTTCGGAGGGATTGGGAGGATAGAAGACATCAATAACATGTCTGGGAGTGTGCAGAGTCTATTTTTTTTAAATTAAAGGAATCGTCAAAAATTTACTCTTTGTTTTTTTTTCCAATTAAAAGGATTTTATAAAAAGTCTAGACTTTTTAATAACTATTGTATTTAACCCTTTAGTGAATGGGTAGGGGTACAAGTACCCCTTACTCATTCACAAGGGGGCGACATATGGGTGCCCCCTTAATTAAAGGGGTACCCCGATGCAAACAAGCCCCTTGCCCACAGACCCCACAACCACCGGGTTAGGGTTGTAGGGAAGAGGCCCTTGTCCCCATCGGCATGGGGACACCCTCCCAATGCCGAGGGCACGTGGCCTGGTAAGTCCTCCCGGGCCAGTGCCCAGATCAAGGGTCTGGTAGGAATGTTAGGGGGGACCCCACATTTTTCCACCATTTTTTGGGGCTGGGGTACCCCCTTAAAATTCCTACTGGACTTAAAGGGCCTAGTATGGATTTCGGGGGGGGACCCCACGCACTTTTTTTCTGTTTTAACTTGGGGGGTCCCTCCTAACATTCCTACCAGACCTAAAGGGCCTGGTATGAATTGGGGGGGAACCTCACGCTTTTTTTTTCCTCTTCTGCAGACTAAAAAAAAAGAATGTTTTCTGATGTAATTTTGCTGCAACGAAATTTCGTCCAAAAACAAAATTTCGTTTGCATTCGTTATTTCTGTAATTCGGAATTCAGATTAATACAAATGTCCGAATTGCCAAAATTCCGTCCGAATTCCGTTTCGGAACGAAACAAATTGCACAATAAGCAAAGTATAAATTCCACTAACAATGGACTGGAAGAAGCCCAGTGGCTAACAGAGGTCGAGGTGAGAAAGAGGATAGAAAACCTAAACATTAATAAATCTCTGGGACCAGATGGCTTACATTCACAAGTCCTCAAATAACAGAGTCAGGTTATAGCACTGTTCCTAATCTTTTAGGACACTTTTACGATGGGAAAGGTACCAGATGATTGAAGAAAAACAAATGTGGTACCCAGGGGCGTAACTAGAAATCACAGGGCCCCATAGCAAAATTTTGTATGGGGCCCCGTGATTGCTAGTTATGCCACTTGCAGAGCCCACCTGAGACTGACCCTGCAGAGCCCATCATAGACTCTCTATAGCGGGCTCTGAAGGGTCTCAGATGGGCTGCACACCTTACCTGTCAGCGCTGTCCGGCTTTGTGGTCGCTGGGCCCCCCCTCTTCTTCCGTCCCAGGGACCCGCCTCCTTCTATCGACGGGCCGCCTCCTCTTACATCACTGGCCCCACCTGCTCTTAGGTCGCTGGCAGTGATGTAAGAGAGAAGGCGGTGTTGCTCTTAGGCGGGCCCCGCCTCCTCCTTAACTGTGGCGGTCCGAGAACTCGATGAGTTCGAGTTATCCGTACAGCCATATACGCGCAGAGAGCCGCTCAGGTGTGAATGTATCCTTGGATTTATCCAGCAGCGCAGCATTTTATGTTTTTGGATGTTTATATACACTAAGCACAATAGCTACTAGTACTCTGATAGGATTTAAATTTTTTTATCCACAGTGCTAATCTATGTACAGTATTTACAAATATACATATATTGCATGGTTGTTTGCACATAGGAACGACATCCACACGTTTGAATTGGACATGTAGGCTCCCTTTTCTTCTTGTTACCATGCAAGTTAGTGTCACTGTGTAATAATGCAAGTTAGAATGTTGTGCAACAAGCAGGCTGTTTTTTTGTGCATGGGGCAGATTTGTAATGTCACACATTTCTCTGCCCCCCCCCTCTCTCCCTCTCTTGTGGGACGGCACAAACACCTCTCTCTCTAACACGGAGGAACAGGAGATACTGAGACACTTCAGAAACTCTCATGACTCTTACTGTATGCTGATCCACTCACGCTGGTTGACCCTGCACAGTCTCACAAGCCTGTTCTCAGGACATAGGAGGGAATCAATGTGTCCTCGTCCTGCAGACAGGTCCCATCACAGATCCTCTCCAGCCCTCCTGGCAGCTCACAGTGCTCCCTCTCAGCAGATCCAAATTCAGCGTGACAGGGAACAGGGGGCGGGGCTGAGTTTACAGCCACCAGAAATAGCACTGGCATCTATCTATCTATGGTTTGTTTACATTCTCTCTCGGCTACGATTTTTCCGCCCACCTCCAACTGCGCCGTCAAGCGGCTGTGTTGTCTTACACTAGCGCCGGGCCTGCTGATATGCCATAGCGACCCAGGCAGCCCACACGGCATCAGAGGGATGCCCTGGCTGGGCCCCCCTGTGGCCCGGCCCCATAGCGGCCGCCTGGGTCGCTATGGCGGTTGTTATGCCACTGGTGGTACCAATATTTTAAAAAGGTTCAAGATATATACTAGGTAACTACAGGCCAGTCAGCCTTACATCAATAATATGCAAAGTATTTGAGGGAATGGTCAGGGACTATATTCAAAAATCTGCATGTGGTAACAGTATCATAGTTAAAAACCAGCATGGATTTATGAAGGACTGTTCTTGTCAGACACACCTATTTACATTCTATCAGGAGGTGAGTTTAAGGTGGACACAGGAATCACAGTAGATGTGGTTTATCTGGACTGTGCAAAGGCTTTAGATACTGTACCCCACAAATGGTTAATTTACAAACTAAGGTCTATTGGCATTGAAGAAACAGTATGCACATGGGTAGAAAACTGGTTGCAGGAACAAATCCAGAGGGTAGGGATAAACAGCTAATTCTCTAATTGGCCCAAAGTGGTCAGTTGGGTGGCCCATGGTTCAGATATAGAGGTTGGAATACATAGCTCACTCTTAGAAATCACTACAGCAAGCCCTCAATAAAATTTAGGAGTGGGCATCAACATGGCAGATTAGTTTCAATTTAGAAAAATAAGTTTTGCACTGGGGATCTAAGAACATGCACCCAGAATACACTTTGGGAGGGATTCATTTAGGGAAATCAGAGATGGAGAAAGATCTAGTGGTACTTATAGGCTACAAAAAAATAGCAAAACGTTTTCCGTGTGCACCATACTGTAAAGCTGGTGACGAATTGATGAGTGCGTTTGTCATCTGTTTTGCTTGACTTATTTGCTTGACTTCAAGTAGAACACTAATTGTATTTAAAGGCATTTAAAAGGGTTTTGTTTAAGGGATAGAAATAAACTGTAATTATACCACCTTATAAAACATTTTTTCAGCCACATCTTGAGTACATGGTTCAGTTTTGGTCACCAATCCTTAGGAGAGATGTCTACGAGCTAAAAAAAAATTAAAAGAAGCGCAACTAAATTAAAAAAGGGGGACGAGAAAAATAGGAAGGCACAACAAGAATTTGGAGGGAAAGCGGTATATCTCAGACTGTGAAAACAGACAAAACATGGAATTCTTTTCTGCAGTTAGCTGTATCAGCAGAAAGCACGGACAGCTTCAAAAAGCACTTGGATGTGTTCCTCAATTTACAGAATATACAGGATTATGAGAATTGCTGTCAATATATACACACAAACACACTATATAGGTTGAACCTGATGGACCCTTGCCTTTATTAACCTTGACTACTATGTAACTACTATATATCTCACATTACATTCATCTCACTCTGTGTTCAAATGCACATAATATCACATCACTTGAGACATCTATGTCAAATGACTTTGGTGAGAACTTTATTTTAATGCTTTGGAGTAGGATATCACAGAGTCTGTACATTGACCTGTAGTTCACTGTAGAGGTTTCCTTCCCACTGACATCAGTGACAGTGGAAAGTCTGATATTTGCATAGACAGTGGAAAATCTGCATTAAGCACAGTTTATAGTTGGATTGGGTCACCTTGGGGATTTAAAAAGCAGCTTCTTGTTGAGAGCAAGCTTGCAGAGGACTCTCGATGGGAAATGAATAACCTTGAATCAGAGATATACAGTACATATAATTGTCAATATTATTCCATATAACTGCACAATAGTGAAAACACATTTATGTGGGTATGTTTAGATTCTTTAAAGTGTATGGGAATGCTAGCCATTAACTTTTGCTGTTTTTTTAAACATGTTGAACATGTTTTGTTATATCTGTTTGATAACTTTATTAACCAATTCCATCCCTCCCACCTATGCATAGGGTCCCATACAGAGTTTCAGTTACAAAAAGACAGTCTAAAAGGAAATAACTTCTGCTGTACCATGTCCTGTGTGCACCCAGTAATTAATATTTATTTGCAAAATAACTATTATATATAAATAGTAAAAAGTTATAAAGCATTCATTTAAAAATAAATGTAAAAAATGCCTAAAAGCCAATACAATTTCCCTTTATGTGATGATGCTTTATTATAAAAATCTACAACAAGCAAACATATCTCTCACAATAAACAGAATGAAGTAAGATAATATTAAACAGTTTAATATTTTACTAAGTGCTTAAGTGCAAATAAATTGCATGATAATGGGTCAAAAAAATAAATAACTTTTTGTTTTTAGCTTTGTCAGGGTTTTTTGCTGACTGATTTTCTGGTGGTGGGGAACTTCCCTTTCTTTCTGTTCCTTTATCACTATAATAGAAATAGCAAAATGCCAAGTGCAATAGAGCACCCTTTCTCATAAAGAGGGCACAACTTAGACCTTCTGCTTGATTTTTATTGTTATCTCTGTCCTCTGTCCTCACAGAAACATTACTACTTACTTTTTGCCCACAAGATACCCTTTATGTCAGGGTGTGACATGGTGTTTCTGGTATAACAAGACATGATACATTTTCCTAGACAGTAAAAAAGACAGAGGTTTTAATTTTTTGCCCACTCTATGTAAAACTAGAGAAACAAGTTTACTAACGTTGGTTTTATGGATAAAGTGTAAATAAACCCAGGAACAAAATTGTAATTTATTGCAGGTTGCTGTTCCTTTGGGGTAGCTACATTAGTTCTTCAGGATTTTTACCTTACTTTCACCTTCTCTTGCCCTGGGGTGACAACACTATAATGTACTGTAGCTATGGATGAGCACCATTGGAAGGAGTGGTAGGGTGTTAGAACTACTGAACATTCCCACCTATCAACTCTGTAACATAGGGGGAGGTGTTATGCAGTGTACAGAGAGAACTCAGGCATGTCGGAATACATTGTTCAAGGTTTCAGTCTAGCATTGTAAGCTCACTACAGGAAGTTAATGCTTAATTAATTTCTGTCAGGATCAACAATATTTTTTTTTAGCACTTAGTAAAAATATATATTAACATTTTCAATTGTATATTTATAAAGAACAAAAAACTACATACATCAGGCTTTTAAGGGATCCAGACAGGGCATCATAAATACTGTACAGGCAGTCCCTGAGTTACAAACATCCGACTTACATACGACCCCTTCTTACAAACGGAGGCTATTATTGTAGAGCATGGGGTCCCAGGCTGCAGCCAAAGTGTACCATGCAGCATTTCACTAGTTGTAATGCTACCATGCTTGTGTCGACGAGGAGTGCCCACCTTTTTGGTTCTGGTTTGTAGTACTGTATGCATATTACAGGTTGGCTCTTGTTAGATGTGCAGATGAGGGGTGCCCGCTTCTTCTTCTGGGCCACTGAGGTTTTTACTGCTGTCTGTATCCTCATTAGAAAGATTTAATCTCACTTCCTGTCCTTGAGACAACAAGAAAATTCACTCCTGTAAGAAATCTGAACAGGGGCACACACAGCAAAACAAACTTTACAGGGGGTTAACCCTTCCCTATGCTATCCAAAATGTTAAAAAAAATTGTGGGCTGGAGTTACAGTTAAAACATTTACCTGTTCCAACTTACATACAAATTCAACTTAAGAACAAACCCACAGTCCCTATCTTGTTCATAACCTGGGGACTGCCTGTATATAAAAAGTCTTATTGTCACGGATCGGGGCTCACGGGTATGAACTGGAATCAGGTATGTGGACCCTTTCCACTACACTGGCAGGGACACTTAGAGAAAAGGGTCCAAGCAGTGTAGGCTGACAACTCCCAGAGCTGGAGTACAAGCAGGAAATGGAGCAGGGGAACTGAATGAGGCAATGGAAGTCAGCTTAAGCTGGAAGTTCAAATACAAGGCAGGGTGCTGCAATGCTGAGTAGGTGGCATGGAATGTTGAGTAGGTGGCATGGGGTCCCCAGGATGTGGAATCTAAGGGCCAGCCGGTATTCGCCAGAGCTCCTGATGGTGGAGATGGGCTTGGCTGCGTGCTGACCCCAGGTCACAATCCCTAGGTCCACCCAACTCACCTAACAGGTACAGTGTACGAATCAAAGGTTAGGGACAGGCTGAAGACTTCTAGGGACAAAGAAAAGCACAGGGTAGACTGTAGACAGGGATTTCCAAGGACAAAAGCAAAGCACAGGGCAACCTGTAGACAGAGATTTCGAAGGACAAAAGCGAAACACAGGGCAGCCTGTAGACAGGGATTTCCAAGGACAAAAGTGAAGCACAGGGCAGCCTGTAGACAGTGATTTCCAAGGACAAAAGCAAAGCACAGGACAGCCTGTAGACAGGGATTTCCAAGGACAAGCCAAAGGTTCGGTACACAGGAAAACTTCCAGGAATTCAGGGTAAATAACACAAATGGGGGACGCGGCAACTAGCTTGGGAAAGCGTTGCTCGGGCCCGTGCCATTCACTGCCCTGAGTTTAAATAAAGACAGGAAGAGGGAGGATCCACAGGATTGGCTACATGCAGACTGCACTAATTGGCCAAGAAGCTGTATAAGGAACAGCAGGAGAGGTTGGCCGACGCCTAAAGCAGCCAGACTGGTGCAAGTGTGAGTCAGGTTCAGAGCAAATGCCTGGAGGACTACAAGCACAAGCCCTGCATGACTACAGAACCAGGGGTAAGAGGTATGTATATGCTTGTAGAACTACAAGTAACAGCTCAACTGCAAGTCTGCAGCTGAACTGTGACACTTATGTTGTCTACTGTAACCCTGGACTACATATGGTGCACCTTTCCTCTCCACTTAAGTTTCCAATATGATGAATAGAAGCAGTGCTGATCCTTAGTGTTGTACAGAACAAACATAGAAATGCGTAAGTTATGTGAAGATCATATGTCTATGGAGGAGGAATGATGAGTTAAATGACTATAAGTTATGCTTGAAAATAAGAACATATACCAAATATAGAACTGGTCAGTTTTGGAGAGTTAGTGGCAGTCCATATAATAATATGCCTCAAGTATACTCCTGATGGTGCATACATCTGAGAAACACATGGAGAATTTTCCTATTGCCTATATAATAAATAGATGATCATGTGACGACCATAGAATTGAATATATACTAATTAAGAGACAGAATAAGATGATGAATAGATGATGGGCGGTGATAGTAATATAATTGGAGGCCAATTGTAATAGTGACCTATATAATATGTCCATTTAAATATGGTTTTCTTTTGAATATGAATACAACAAAATACCTTTTATATAATTTGTGATTTACTGTCTGGGTACCTAAAAATTCTGCTTTAGTTTTTTTCAGTTTTTTTTATATTTATAGTGAATTAAAAGTGGTACCAAAGATAACAACCAATTCCTTTACTTCAAAAAACGGTGGGGGTTATTCACAAAGCTGCCAAAGGCAGCCAAGTGAATAACCCAGCCAAAGTGAAGTGAGCCAAAAGCTATTCGGCTATTCACTTCAGTCTTCTACAGCGGATTTTAGCCGTACATCGGCTCAAATCAGCCGTACACCGGC
Source organism: Nanorana parkeri (assembly GCF_000935625.1). Classification (NCBI taxonomy): domain Eukaryota; kingdom Metazoa; phylum Chordata; class Amphibia; order Anura; family Dicroglossidae; genus Nanorana; species Nanorana parkeri. The sequence goes on along the minus strand of NW_017308255.1, from coordinate 91,084 downwards.
TGCCTTTAGTCAGCCGAACAGGCAGAAGGAATTTAACTCAGCCGATCCAACATCTGGATTGGCTAAGCCGAAGCTCCGGCAGCTCACTCGCTGCCGCTCGCTCCTATTCTCATAGGGGCCGAACGGCAGTAAGTGAATAGCTGAATACCGCCGAGATGGTGCCTTCGAGGTACCGAGCTGTATAGTTAAATGAATGCAAAAACATTGTTAACATTTTTTAAAATGTAAACAAATAGTAAAATTTTAAAAATAAAGATATTTTAAAGAAAATAAAAAATAATAATTGGGCAGAGCCATCGGTGACCAGTTGTTATTGTTTAATGACAGATCAGTGTCCCCAGGTCATTTGGGGATCATTAGAACATTAGAAGTGGGCGGAGCAAGCTGCGAGATGATGGCTGGCTCTGCCCACCTGTCATTTTCAGGGCGAACGGCTGGCCCTTCGGCAGGCTGTTCTCCCCGCTTCGGCTGTCACTTTGGATCAGTCAAGCCGAAGCATATGCCTTCGGCTTGGCTGAGCCACTCGGCTGCCTTCGGCTGCTGTATAGGCTATGGTGATTAGGTTTGACTGAACCGAAGGGCAGAGGCGGCCGAAGAGAGCCGAAGCTACGGATGGATCCTTTGGCTCTTTAGTGAATAATCCCCTAGATATTTAAAAGACCAAAAGAAAGAAAAAAAGTTATTCTTTCACATTGAGAGTCCTCGGACAAGTTTGCTCTAAATGAGAAGCCCCTTCTTAAATCCACAATGCGACACGATTCAACGATAAACTGCACTTAATGCAAATTCCCACTGTCTATGCAAATACCAGACTTTCTACTGTCACTGATGACAGTAGGAAGGAAACCCTTACAGTGAACCATGGTTCACTGTACAGAATCTATGATAGCCTCCTTCTAAGCATTACCATTAAGTTATTTGACATAAATGATTCAAGTGCTATTATGTTGTGTACATTTGAACACAGACTAAGATGAATCTACATACACAATTCCAACTAAGATAAACTGTAATATGTTTCTCTACAATTGACAAAAAATATATAATGATACATCTATTGCAGATTGAAATTTGACAGATCACTTAAGAGAGTAAAAAAAACAAAACACGATGGGAGTTCTGAACCATCAGCATACGGTTGTATTATTTTATGAGACTCTCAAACATAAAATCACACTTGGCGGTCTGAATCAAGATGTGATTAGTAGAATTTTTTTAAATTGTTCATCTAAACTGTGCCTAAAATAGCAACTCTTTATAAATGAATACAGAGCTAATTATATGTTAACCAAAGGATGCACTGTAAACCATTGTTACACAAAAATTTATTTATATTTTAATAGATTGTCTGTATTTTAAAACGCATGTTTTATGTACACTCTGGATTGACTGATCACACTTTGAATAATAGTTGACAGACAGACTTTGAATGTGCAATATCGCCACAGATGTTATTTGGCCATTGAAATGGAACAACTCCTACTAGCACTGTAATCTGATTAACATAAATAAAAAATAAAATCATAGCAACAGCAATCTTGCTTAATGTGTATACATAAAAATATTAAAATAAGCATCTGGCTATCAGTGGGGGATTGCAAAAAGAAAGAAAATAAGAAAAATACAATAATAAAAAGTATTTGTTGCATTTATGTAAAACAAGTGTGATGCTATGGATTTTTTTTTTCAAGCTGTCTGTAGAAATTTGCATGCTGCTAAAGAAGCACATATGAACATATTTCTCTTCAATTATTATTTTTTTAGTTTTTACCATCATTTCAAACAAACCAGAAGGATTATATTACATACGCATAGGCAACAGTGGTTTCGAAGATCACACATCTCTGGACCTGGGTCAGCGAGTACCCTAACAAATTAATGGTGTAGTATCTGCACATAGTCTATAGGGCCAGAGAGGATCTAGTAGGCATAGCAAATAAAACTAAGACCAGCAGGCCTATTGCAGAGCAAGTGTGGCTTGAGAAAGAAAGTTGGAAGAGTGAACTAGCCTGGTCAGGATCTATCTAGTTACATAATATCAAGGGGGAAGGGGGAAGAGGTCAGATTTTTGGATGAGTGTAAAGTTCAAATAAAGGAGGAGTGGCAGGGCGAGGAAAAGGTGGAAGAAAATAGAAGGAAAATGGTGGCCTTCCTCAGCGTGACAGGACATAGAGTGGAGGCGGTTTTCATCTTCAGAAACTCTCTGTGTGGTCTTTTCATGGGTATCAAATAATTTTACATTTGCTTCTTATTTAGACATTTTGTTGTGCAGTATGTTTAAAAAACAAACAAACATTGTATAGGCATAAAGGTGAGAAATTGTCAGAAGGAGAGCATAGGGGTCTTCCCTGAGTATACTCTCATTCTTTTCAGCTATGAAGATGTGTAGGAGCAGATTGAATTGGCATTTGGTTCAAAAAGCTTTAAAGGGGTCTTTCTGTAGGCAGGAGCCCATGACCTTATTGATATAACAGTATATTTTTGATTATTATTGCTTTACAAACGGGTGTTCCCACCACATATGGGCAAAAGTGCCAGTCTGTTGACAGCCCCTAAAATAGTTAGAATGGTAAGAAGGTAAGGCCTGGTTTGGTTAGAACAAAGTACCATCTCATAAGTAGTCTATAGTTCACTTCCAGGGTTGAAACAGTGCTAAAACACTTAGCGGTGGAGGTCTAAATAAGGTCCTAGTCAATGGCAATCACTACATCCCCCAAGTCTGACACCAATGTATAAACATAAGGAGAAATGTGAAAAGAGACCACTTTTAGAATGAGGTCTGTGGTATGACACTACAAGAATCAAGTAATGTTTTACCTGAAATATATACAAAAAATCCCTCCAGGCATAGGAGGGCATTATTTTTGGAGATTTGCAAACTGTTTGATATTGTAGGAGTTCGATAGCCCAAAAACTGTGGTTAGGTTGTATCTGATTCATTTGTGAAAGGCTACGGGATCTGGGGTAAATGTTGAGTTAGATTGGACAGTAAGGAAGAGTGAGGGACTTGAGATCACCCACCTCAATATATAATGACACTCCACAATTTAAGAGATTGAACAGTGATATGCTTAGAGACATTGGAATGCCACTGAAGCAGGTGCCATAGGCGATTGCTGATGGTCAGCGGGCTAGTTAGATAGGCTTTGATGGGCACCCACCGTGGGATTTCGTGAGTAGCATGCCAGAGTGAGATTTGTCATATCTGTACTGCATAGTAATGTTTTGAATTGTGGCTAAAGCTCCCAAAAGGTTTGGTCCAGAACAGAGTGGACTGTCACACTCATGGACACATGGAATGACCACAGGTGGGATTGCTGCTATTCTTCCCATCTAGGAGATCTTAAAATCACTGAAACTATTTTCACTAAGGCCCATTTTGAACAGATCCACAACCAGCCATTGTAAAATCTAGAAATCAACTTTTCAGTGCAATTTATTCGTAGAAACAAAAAAAAGCCCCTAAATATATGCTTATGTATGCAGTAACACATTCTCGCCCTCTTTTCATGCCATACGTGGCTCTGCAGGGCACATATTCAAAAATGTGGAATGACCACAGGTGAGATTGCTGCTATTCTTCACATCTAAGATATCTTAAAATCCCTTATTGCACTAGGTCCAAATTTGAACAAGACCCCTCACCAGCCATTTTAAAATCTAGAAATTAACTTTAGGATGTCATTTATTCACATAAAAAAACACCCCAAATCATGGTACTACTGATGTGTGCAGAATAAATTATTTGAATTAGGGCCCTTCTTGAACAAGACCTCCAACATGCGTTTTTAAAATCTACAAAACAACATTAGAATGTAATTTTTTCATAGAAAAAAGGCCCTAAAATATGGTTGTGCCTTTGTGCACAGTATTAAATTATTTAACTAGGCTCCAATTTAAACAGGACCCACAACTTCTATTTTACAATTTAGACATCAGCATTAAATTGTCTTTTTTTTATGAAAAATATTATCGTACCTATGTTCATTAAATCCTTTGCAATATGACAAATGCAATATTAACAGGATCGCCAACATCCATTGTAAAATCCATTTTTACTTTTTTGTTTTTTTTTAAATTGGCCAAGCAAACTCAAGCAGGGAGTGCAACACAAACTGAATTTATTTAGCAGTAGTATTATTACCACCACCACTAAATTAGACCACCTGCCAGCTTGCTTCAAAACTCTAAACAAGCTGGAAGGAATCCAGGGTGATATCACTGACCAAATATGGTTACAACCATATTTGGTCAGTGATGTCAGGCAGCTTCACCGGCCATTTAGTCCACATGTTTGGCGTGTTTGTGTTGGTGTTTTACTGTTGGCGTGATTAATAATGGACACACATCCAATTTACATACAAGATTTAGGTCCCACAGACTTTGATGAGTTAGGGCGTTGTGTTTGGGCTTTTCAAACAGTATTCAGCAAAAGTTCAGTGTACCAAACTTCGTTTGGTTTACTCATCACTACTACCAAACAGTTGTGGAGGTCAGACAGATATTGTTCCTTAACCACTTGCCGTCCGCCCGTTGTAAAAAAACGGACGGACGGCACTGCAGCATAGGTGGGTTGCCATCTCCAGACGGCAATTTTTTTCTGCTCACGCGCGCCCCCTGGCGGGTGCGCACGTGCAGGTAAATACCACCAAAAGAAAGCTCTATCTGTCCCCAAAAAAGGGTATAAAATTAATTTCAGTACAGCGCTGCATGACGGAATAAATGTCAGTTAAAGTACCGCAGCGCTGAATACTGAAAAATGGCCTGGATGGGAAGGGGGTTTAACACCGCGGATGTCAACTGGTTAAAAGGATTTTTGGGTGTAGAGATCTGTGCACACAGGCAGGCCATATAAGAAATTGCATCCCAGCACTGCAATTCAAAAAGCTTGAACAGGTTTTTTTTTAAAATAGATGTAAACCCAACCACTAAAATTTCACTTGCAGAGCCTATGCTTGACATGTTTAGTGTCTATTTAACCGACGTGACCTGATCTTTAATATTTGACCAAAAAACTGGGTAATAATAAATGTTTCCTAACATAATGTTACAAAAAACGTTTTTTTTTCAAAATTTTCAGTAATTTTTCCTAATTATAATAAAAAATAAAACCCGTAGTGGTGATTAAATACCACCAAAAGAAAGCTCCATCTGTCCCCAAAAAATGGTATAAAATTCATCTCAGTACAGCGTTGCATGACGGAATAAACGTCAGTCAAAGTATCGCAGCGCTGAATACTGAAAAATGGCCTGGCCAGGAAGGGGGTCTAAACACCTGGTCTTGAAGTGGTTAATCACTAGTTTTCATGAAAATAACTGCTGGTGCTGGTGAGACTGATATACAGGTTCTTGTTTGAGCACTATATGTGGGTAACAACCCTCTGCCCTATCTCCCGCATTCTCCTGCCTGTAAACCAGCCTGTCACATGGTCTCCCAAATCAAACTAAAAGCTTCTATGCTAATGCACATTGCACAATGCATATTCCACTGTTGTCTCCATTAAAATTTTACCTTTCATGTAAATAGCTGGACTGGAGTGCATTCTTGGGAGATTTTGAGTGCCAAGCTATCCCAGGATGCAACAGTGAGGCATGGTGACATCCCTTACGCTTCCCAGAAGCATCAGAAATCACCAGACCAGGGGCTTTCAGTACAGAAGACAAAACAATATTTTGCTTCCTACACAACATTCATATATTTTTACATCTACTTTAACAGACCTGCCAGTGCCAACAAGCCCTGCACTAATAGCTCTCTATGCACTTTTGCCAGCAGCCTTCCCTATGACAACTAAAACACATTGTCAAAATGGCTGCTGTAACCTCATCTTTTTAGGTCCCATTCACACCAGAGTATTGTGATAATCACATGTTACCATGCACCTAGCATGCAGTACCATGTTCTAGGTTTCTTGCATTGCCATGTATTTCAATGGCACCCTAATGCACCTCCCGATGGGCCGAAGTGCATTGCATCACAGCACAACACGTGGCACCACTGCACTGCATTGCGGCACAGTGAGAAAAAACTAGTGCATGTACTTTTTTTAAAGCACCACAACACAATGCAGGGTATTACAGTACTGCATGTAGCACTGCACTACCATGCACACCCAGCGGCGGGTGCATTGGGGTGCCACTGAAATTAATGGCAATGCAACACACCTAAATAAATATAAATAAACTTTGCACCCTCTAACTATATAAGCAGCGAGTACTAAATCTAAAATCGTGTTTAGACCAAAAAATATGTGAAATAAATGTGCCGTGCTAAAAAATATGCAATATATATATAAAAGTAAATAAATAGTGAATCAATATCTTATCAGTATTACAATATAAGTATTAAATATCAGTATTTAATATAAATCTGTGTCCTATAGTGAAAAAATGCATCAACTAAGTGGCAATTATTATATATAGAGGGTTATTCACTAATGAGCCAAAGGATCCAGCCGTAGCTTTGGCTGATCCTTCACCTCGCTTCAGCTGCCTGAGCCCTTTGGTTCAGTTGAACGAAGGGCTGCTGTATAGGCTTGTCAAAAACTTGTCTTTTGTTTTTTTTTTCAATTAAAGGAATTTTTCAAAAGTCTGGCATCTTTTTTAGACATTTGATTTAACCCTATAGTGAATGGGTAGGGGTAGAAGTACCTCTTACTTATTTACAAGGGGGGCGCATCTGGGTGCCCCTTTATTACAGGAGTAGACAATGTGAATAAGCCCCCCTGCCCGCACCCCTACAACCAATGCCCCAGGCCTTGTGGGGAAGAGGCCCTTGTCCCCATCGGCACGGGGAAAAGGTGCTTTTCCAGGGGCGGCACTGGAAAAGCACCCTCCCAGTGGAGAGCATGTTCAGCTGACCGAAGGCAGCCGATGCATGACTGAAATCAGCTGTACAGAGCCGGAGTGAATAGCCAAACATCCTTTGGCTCTGTTCACTACGGCTCGGTTAGTCACTCGGCTACCTTCGGCAGCTAAGTGAATTATCCCCATAGAAAATAATTATGTTTAAATGTAGACAACTACAAATCCACACAGTCCTTCCAAAATAAACAGTGTCCAAATTATGTGCAAAATCAATACAGCAGTGTTGGTTTCTCAAAATCTTCAACCATGAACACCTTTCAAAGTGCCAGTCACTTTCTATTTAGACCTCAGCAAGTACGTCTTATTGTGCCTTTCCCCTTTTCATATACAGGCAGGGAGAAAGCCCAAGGACCACCAGGTGCGTTTCCCAGAAATTGCCTTTCTCTGATTCATTTTATTGTGCCAATGCCTCCACAGGGTTATTAATACATTTCCTTCAGATTCCTTAAAATGTCTCCTCAGTCACTTCAATATATGTCATGGGCAGATAAAGTGCACGTCATTAATAGATAAAAATGCTTTTAATGATAACAGAACTACTCACATAAAAATATGAAAAAACCTGTATCAAAAGAGTAAGCAATCCACCAGAAACGATTGTTCCTAATCATAAGAACTCCGACACTGCCAACCAGACTTTGTGCTTCCCAGTTCCACCCTACGTACATTGCATCAATCAAGTGACTCCAACAGGGGTGGGGTGCTGGGAAGGCTAGCAGCATGTTATATGCATCATCATTACCATGCCAGTAGTAATGATCTCTTCAATGAATCACTGGGGTTGATTTACTAACCTTTTAAACACACCACGAACGTGTATACACCTCTGTAGTGTGTTCCCTCCCAGCATGATCTATGGGAGGAATCGAAACACCTTTGTAGTGTGTACACACCCAGCAGGTGTGTTGTGCAAAGCCCTGCAATGAATTGCAAGGTAATGTGGTGTAAATTAGCTCTATGTTATGTTGCTTGCGTTGATGAATGCAGGAATGTAAATGCATGAGCTAACCATTTTTGCCTAAACTGTGAAGCAGCATTATATATGCATCATGTGCATGATTTTTCCATATATGGCATTAGTGGAAATATGCTTTTAGAGACTTTTTGGTTGATAAATACGTTTTGCTGTGTGAAAATCACACACACCTGGTGCGTGCGTGTGTTTAGGTTAGTAAATCTCCCCCACTGCCTCTATCTAAAACCCCTGATGAAGTTGCATCCCCACATTTAAGGAAACCGTTGGTATAGTCAATCATATTCCACGATCCTTAGTACTACATACATCCTGTCATGTGATATTTCCACTTCCCTCCTAGCTCTACAGCAGGAGAAACAGAAGATAAATAGTGAATAGGCTTGGCTGTAATGTTGTAACTGACAGTGCGGTGTCTAATTGAGGAAAGCTGCCATAGAAATATTTTGTGTCACTGCCACTGGAAAGTTGAACATAAATGTGTGTACAAAATTGGCCCCTACAATTTTGTGTGCCTGACTAATTAGCTTCATGACAAACATTGCCATAGAAATAGTTTTTCTTTCACAAGCATGATTAGAGCGGCTCAGTTTGAAGACAGTTCACATCTTGACTACTGTATGTGGCTCAAACTGTTTTGAGATATAAAGTACTGTGATACATTTGCAAATATCCAATGCATGGAATGTATAGATGTGAACTAAGACAATCCTTATTTTGCACCATTCTTTTCATTCAGCCATACTGTATAAAATCATGCTTTGAACATGGTTATTACTTAAAAACTACAGACTTCCTTTGTCACCTATCACTTACTCAATGTTTCCTGCTAATGACTACTGATGGGCTGAACACACCCGTGTTCGGGTCTAATTCGAACTTTCGAACATTGTAAAAGTTCTCATTTGAAATTAAACCTTAAACTGCCTGTGAAGTGGCGGATCTGTATGATGTATAGAACCTGCTGCAGCAAAAAATACATTTATGAGAAAAAAAATGACATTTAAATTGCCGGCAATTGGTTTCCCCTTAATCTTGTAAACAACTGCTTGGGGAGGCAGCTTGTATGAAGAGGCCACATTTTAGAACACTTGGAACAAGGTAAGAGATTTTTTGGATAGATTCTGGTGTCTCTTTTGCAGACGTTGGATGAAAGTTACAACAGGTGCTTTAAAATTGAGCCTTGGAACCTGCTCTAACAATCCAAATTATATATACCTGTCACACACTTGTCTCCTTGTTGGCCTTTCACACATGATGTGTGGCTTAACATTTTATTAGAGAATGTGGGATGGGAAATTGGTGCTTGGGTGCAATACTTTATCAAATATGGTGCTTGGAGCACTATAAACTGTTGTACAATGGCTTATTATTAAAAAAAACAGTAACACCTGCGAGACAGAAGGTAGAATAGCAATGAGGCAGTAAAAGAACCTGCTGCTGAAAAAAAAGTAAAAATAATAAAAGAAAATTAAAAAAGAAAAAAAATGGGAACACCGGTGACACAGGAGAAACACCAGTGACGCCACTGGCACACACAAAAAAAAAAGACAGAGAATATACAGCATGCAAAATACTACCTTATATATATATATACTGTATATAGAGTACTGTATATAGCATTAAATGCTGTATAAAGCACTGACACTTCACTACACTGATACCAGTTAGCTTTCGCTTCACTACACTGCACTACACTACACTACACTACACCACACTACAATGCACTTCACTACATTAAACTGTACTCCACAACACTGAACTACACTACACTGCACTGACAGCTACACTGACAGAAACATTCTATATAATACATACAGAGCCCTCTGCCCCGATTGGGCAAAGTCTTGCACCTGACCTGTGGTCAAGTGCATTGGTTTACCCAATCAGGGCTCTCCAATGCAAACAGTGCAAACAGTGCATTGCAGGGTGTTCAGCGGGTCGAACTCACATTCGACTCGAACATCGAGCTCATGCCTACTAATGATGAGATAGCTGGAAAAGAATCAGAGAATAGAGTGCAGATGTGAGGTAAATAATGTTTTACATTTTTTAGCTAATTGGGCATGGCATTACTGCAGTTTAATAAATGTGGACTCTTTGCTTCATAGCCATAATTTCCACAAAAATGTCTAAATAGCTGGTGGCAAAAACATTGTGATTTCATTGGAGTTTTGCATTTCAATAAAAAACTGGAATATATGTTACAACATGTCTGATACACTTTGGGTCCTTTCAGAAAATGTCAAAAAGTAGTATTTAAATGCTAAGTCCTCAGCTAGCTGCCTTTTTATTACTGGACATTTTTAAGTTTTGCCCACATGATGCTGCTGTAAAATCTATAGCAATAGCTGTTTTATATCTAGAAGATTATCCTTTCTTGGTTTAATATTTTATTTTACTGGAAAAGATGAAATGTTAGTGTTTTCAATTTAGAAGAATGTCACTTTCTGTATGAGTAATGCCTACAAATATGCAGACTTGGCAACTTGGCATCACAGAAGGAGTGTTTGCCAGATTAAACTGTCAAACATAGATTCTGGATATGTCAAACATAGATTCTGGATAGGAGAATTGCGGAAGCGGAAGTGCAAGGGAACACAGACATGCGCGGACACAGTCGAGCGGTCGAGGTGCCGCAAGCACGCCGCTTAGCGTGGGGCACAGCGATCGAGGCTGCGGGTGGCCTGTGGGAGCAGAGTCGGGCCGGGGATCTGGCATCGCAGGAGCCGGGCAGCAAGCGTGTGTGGACGGAGCGGTGTGGAACGAAGCAGGACCGGGACTGAAGAGTGTGTGGCCGGCCGGTGGCTCGAGCTGGAAGAGGGGGTAAAGTGAGCAATCGTAGGAGATGGAGTGGCGGAACTGAGCTGGGGCCGGTGACGAGCGGACGGACGGGGACTGAGAGAAGAGGAGTGAAGAGTGAAGATCAGAAGTGGGAGAAGTGAAAGAAAGCAGAAGAGAGAGAGCAAGCAGTGACAACAAGAGCTGGATCAGGTCGTATGAAAGTGATTGGGGAGAGGGGGGCTGTACTGTGTATCTGAGACCGTAAGGGGGGGGGAGCGATTTTGTGTTTTTGAGATACATTAGATTGAATTGAACTGCTATTATTTAAATATTGTTTAATAGTATTAAAGTGCTATTGCATTACTAAAAGGGCTGCAGTAGCACTTAAAGTATATAAACATATTGCGTTGGGGATAGAGTATATTGTGTACTTACTTATTGTGATATTGCTGGACATTGAATACTAACGTATAGCACTTAGTGTTTAGCTACTGATTAAATAGAATAACTCTTAGTGCAATAATCACAAGGGCTGTAGAGTAATTTAACCCAGGGGGTGTGGTGCAGTTTAACCCCAGGACTGTAGTGCAATTTAAATAAACACCAGGACTGTAGCGCAATTGAAATTAACCCCAGGACTGTAGCACAATTTAATCCCAGGGCTGTAGTGCAATTTAACCCCAGGACTGTAGTGAAATTTAACCCCAGGGCTGTAGTACAACTCAACTCCTGGGCTGTAGTACAAATAACTCCAGGGCTGTAGTACAATTTAACCCCAGGGCTGTAGTACAATTTAACCCCAGGGCTGTAGTACAATTTTACCCCAGGGCTGTAGTACAATTTTACCCCAGGGCTGTAGTACAATTTTACCCCAGGGATGTAGTACAATTTTACCCCAGGGCTGTAGTACAATTTTACCCCAGGGCTGTAGTACAATTTTACCCCAGGGCTGTATTAACCCCAGGGCTGGAGTGCAATATTAACCCCAGGGCTGTAGTTTAATTTAACCCCAGGGCTGTCTTGCAATTTAAACACCAAGGCTGTAGTGTAAATCAAAACCCAAGGCTGTAATTAATTTACCCACTAATTTTAACCCAATTGTTTAGGCTAGGCCCCAAGAATATATCTACAGTGTGTTAATTTGTAAACAACAGCTAGTCTTCAAGTTTTTTATCTGAGGGTATTTATTCAGTAATTGATTATTACTAATTATTTAATACTCACAAATTGTTACTATCGTTCGAGCATCGAGCAAGACCAAGGACGGAGGGCCGAACAAATCGGAGGGATGGACGGAGCCAGCATCAGACGGTTTCCTGACGGTATTAGACGGAGGAAGGACAAATAGAAGGAAGGACGGGCGTAAGAATCAAGCAGAAGAGAGTGCAGGAGGACCAGATCATAAAGGCAGGAAAATAGAGCTGCCAGAACAGGTCGTATGAAAGAAAGGAGGGGGACCAGTAAATTGTGAAATTGTAATTTGTGGTTTGCAGTAGTGTTTTCAGAGATTCTAGAGGGGAGTTAGATTCAGTAATAGTTAGTGGGGGGAGAGTGCCTTAAGGCTAATACAGAACTAAATTAATATTATCCCTAGTGCTGTAGTAAAAATAAAATAAATACATTTAAAAAAATAAAAAATAAATCCCCAGGCTAAAGTACTAACTTAACATCAGAACTGTAACAATTTAAATTTACCCCAGGGACATGGTATAATTAACCCCAGGAATCATTGACCCTAAATAAACAAACAAACAAATACATAAATAAATAGATACATATATATTTAAAATATAAAATAAAAAAGGGGAATAATGTCTTCCATGAGTGGGTATGCAACCAAGTGCATGTCGTGCGCAATGTTTGCTTTCCTTGAACATACGTTCAAGGGGGAATACATCTGCGCCAGATGTGAGCGAGTTGTTTGTTTAGAAGCCCAGATTCTGGATCTAAGCAACAAACTGGCAACACTGAGGAGCATAACCATCATGGAAAAGAGCCTGGACATAACGCACCAGGCTGTCATGGAGGGTGGTCTGGACGAGGAGCTGGGGTCGGAGGAGCAGGATCCCGAGGTGGGGAGCTGGGTCACTGTAAGCGTGAGTTGAGGGAACTTAACAAGTGACTCCGGAACTGGTGTCGGAATAAGGGCTTTGATTTCCTGGAGAACTGGGCTGACTTCTCAGTCGGCTACCGGCTCTTTAGTCGAGACGGGCTGCATCTTAATATGGAAGGTGCAGCATTCCTGGGGGGAAAAATGGTAGAAAGACTGGAGGAGCTTTTAAACTAGATAATGGGGGGAGGGCATACAAATAAATATATTACATTTAAGTAGTGAAAACCTTAACATGTATACATATAATAAAGAGGGAAGTAATAAAGGGGCAATTAGTGAGCTCACTCCAGTCACCAGTGCCAAAGCAGTCAATATAGTAAATCCTATAGCCGAAGATACTATAAGACTGACATACCAATATCACTTAAACCTTTGTCCCATAACAAGACAGGCATTAAATGTATGTACACCAACGCTAGAAGTCTGGCAAATAAATTAGAAGAGCTTGAACTTATGATATTCGAGGAGGACTTCGATATAGTGGGAATAGCAGAAACCTGGCTAGACAGCGCACATGATTGGGCCACCAATATAGAGGGGTACAACCTGTTCAGGAGGGACAGAGGTGGGAGAAGGGGGGTATGCATTTATGTTAAAAATAATCTAAATATGCATATAAGGGACGATATCACGGCAAATAGTGGGGAGGACGTGGAATCCTTATGGCTGGAACTGGATATGACGTAAACTAATTGTGGGTATTTGTTATAAACCTCCAAATATAGGGGAGGAGGGGGAGGCTCATCTACAGTCCGAAATAGAAATAGCTGGGAGGGAGGGCAATGTAGTCGTGATGCGCGACTTCAATTACCCAGACAAAAATTGGGCTAATGGTACCTCAGGATCGACAAAGGCGGGCCGATTTCTGAACATGTTGCGAGACAATTTCATGGGCCAGATGGTGGAGGTCCCAACTAGGAAAAATGCCATCCTAGATTTAATCATTACTAATAATGCAGAGTTAATTGAGGAGTTTACAGAGTTTATTGTTATTGGGGAGACACTGGGCAATAGTGATCACAATGTGATTACTTTCAATATTGGATACAGGAAAGGGAAGCGGGCTGGTAGGACAAGAACCCTTAATTTCAGAAGGGCTAACTTTGATAAACTGCGCCACCTAGTGGGGGACATCAAATGGGAAAATGTATTTCACGAACTGAACTCGGAACAAAAGTGGGAATGTTTTAAAAACACATTACATATTGCCATTGCCAAATGTATACCGTTGGTTAATAAAAGTAAAATATCACAAACAAAACCTGTATGGCTGAATAAAAATGTAAAGCATCACATAAAGGAAAAGCGAGTGGCATTTATAAAATATAAGATGGAGGCGACGGCGTTCCATAACTACAAAGAATGTAATAAAAGATGCAAACTAGCAATACGGGCTGCTAAAATAGAGTGCGAAAAGCATATTGCCATGTTCTATAGTCATAGCAATATTAGCAACAAACTATTTAAGATTAATTCCGCAACAAAGACTAGAGGCCACCACCTAAAACTGGTAGAAAAAAAATTCAAACACAAGGGGCGAAGGGGGTTCTTCTCAGTTCACGCGGTTAGGGTCTGGAACTCGCAAATAGTCTGGAATCATTCAAGAAGCTTTTGGACGATTTCCTGAGAGACCGTAATGTACAAGGGTACAGGTACTCTTAAGAATGAGAAACACTCAGGGACCTATACACACAAACACACACAATAGGTTGGACTTGATGGACTTATGTCTTTATTCAACCTCAAATACTATGTAACTATGTAATTGTTTTAATATGTCCCATATTATGATTTTAAAGGATGAGAATATAATTCAAGGAGGTGTTAATTAGCCAGTAAAATTTTGGAACATAATTTAAAATATGAATCATTATAAATAGAACAGTATATAATAGTGGTGTTTATAATGCTTCATTAGATGTTGAGTCCTTTTTAAATCTTTATTATGTAAATTTTTAGTACATAGTTTCTTCTTCATTGTCATTGAAAGTTAAGCAAATGACAATGGTTTCCAAACAGCAGAATAGGTAATCCCTAGTAACATAAACACAGCTTTATGCATACTTAAACATTAACAAACAGTGGCTTTGCCAGGTTTTACATTGTCCTTTTCAATGGCCCGCACAAATAGAACAGTGTTAATCCTTTCTCATCTCTTGGATTTGGGGTATATGAATGGAAAATTTAATTGACAAACCCAACACATGACAGTATTCTTAATTCATGAAGCACATTGACCATTATTTACTGTTATTGAACTGATGTTTTATGTTACCTTGAAGTTAAAAATAGCTTTCACCTTCTCAAAAGATTTCAGAATTTTAGTCTATATTAATGCAGATCCATCTTTTAGTAATTGGATTTCTATATGCGTTCACAAAAGTGCTGAAACACAACCAGACTTAGTGACACTGGCCAGTGCAATTATATGGGGCCATTGCTTTGGGGATTCCTTGGGGACACCTCTGGATTCAAATTTATTAAAGATGTTATTTAAAAAGTTAACCTTTGCAGTGGGGCTACCCCAGGCTGGAATGCAGAAGCTATAATCTCATGATGCTCAGTCCAGTTGGCACTCACCTCTTTCCACCTCCGGCTGTGGTATGTCCCTCAGTGACCTCACATCTAATGCAGGTGATTGGACTGCATAGGCAGGATTGAGAATCAGGGGAGTATATTTCTTTTATATGAGCCCCTAGACCAAAATGATCAGTTAACCCTTACAGTGCATAGGTAGCCCCACTGCAAGGGTTAACTTTTTAGATACCTGAAGTTTTAAGAAGTATACAGCCACCATCAATATTTAAATTCAGCCAGCATCAATATTTAAATTTGCTCTCATCTTCAGCTGGGTCACTGCCTTAATCATCATCTTGTCATTCTCTTAGAGGTCTAATTATTAATGTTTTCACCCAAGACTCACTCAACTTTCACTGAATATCCACCCATTTCAAATAAGATTCAATTAGAAAATGGTAAACTTGGGTGAAATAATTGCTAAATAGACCCAAAGTGTTATATAAATATGAAAGTATGTGGGAGCTTTTCAAGTGATGGGGGGCAGGACACCACTTTAATAATAGCTGACAAAGTGCATTTTAGAACATGCAATTTGTGTAGTAAATAAAAATATGGGTTTCGCTCTTTGCTTTGTATTGTGAAACAATAATTGGGGAGGTCAGAAAATGTTAAATTAAACATAAAATTTGTTTTAAAAAATGCAGAGTGACTTTATTATCACTTTAAGTGGTGCCCTATGCACATTTTTTCAAACGTTTTTGAGTTATTTTAAATGCTGATGAAATAACTTACAATGGATGTGGCTCCTTGACGTTTAAAAGTTTAATTTCCTGCAGAATCAGCTGGTCCCTGAGAACTTTCCTTGATATCCTGTTTTAGGATGGGTCTTTTGCCTTACAGGGACCTGTGGGGCCGGGCCACCCTTGTGTGTAATAGTAAGCTGTGTGTGTCTCCACACACCGTCTCCACAAACACACATACACAACAAGGCAAGCCATTTCCCTGCTTCCTGCTCCTCGATCCTCTCTCTTCCCTTATCCAAGATGGAGAGCTGCTGGAGACTGCTCTGTCCCTTGTGATCTTGTACTAGGCAGGAAGCTGAACAGAGAAAGTTGGAGCTGTTCGGAATAATGATGATATTTTTTATCTGGATTTATAATATAAAAAAAGTATGAGAGTTTAATACTACTTTAATCTAAAGTTGGCCTCGGCTAAGCCTTACCAGTTCATTTTATCAGAAGTAGTTGATTAGGACACTGTGCAAGTTATATTTATTATAACAGCCACTGTATTTTTAGTCTTTCCATTGTAGTAGGCAATTATATCTTTCTAACATTTTAACCTCTTGCCCTCCGCCCGTTAAGAAAAAATGGACGGACGGCAGACTAGCATTAGTATATTTCAGTACAGCGCTGTATGACGGAATAAATGTCAGTCAAAGTACCGCAGCACTGAATACTGAAAAATGGCCTGGATGGGAAGGGGGTTTAACACCCTGGATGTCAACTGGTTAAGTAATCAGAAAGCAGCACTATAATACTTCAGCCTACCTGTACTGATATAGAGAATAACGTAAGTGTGGATAAGCAATACAGCTAGGTCAGCAGTCTTCCCCTAGCTTGCAACTAGACAATAGGGGGAGAAGCAGTAGACTTATAAGGTCACCTCTCTTTTTGTGTTGGCATGTAAACTATCGACTGACAGCATTGCACCAAGGACTGAAACCCTGACTGGTTCTGAGTGCTTCCGCTTCCTCTCTCAATATGAGTACTGCTGTGCAGGGAATTACAGCAGGCTGGTATCAGGACATATTCAGGTAGTTATGCTAGCTCTATGTAAAAATACAGTTTACATTTTTAAATGCACACAATGCATTTAAATTGAATTGTTACATCTACCTGTAGTTTAACTTTAAAGCTAAGGCTTCCGGTCAAACAGCTAAATACACATATGAAATACATATACGCTGTTTTACCTGACACGAGGTTCTGAGATTTAAACAAAAATTGTGCACAGCACAGTTCTTCTAGGCAGTAAAGGGAACCTGATTGTTCACTGCTGCAGTTTCACTTTCACTTACAGTTCACCTCCTCATTCCCAGCCTGTGACTAGATAATTGAAGGGAGAAGCATCAGATTGATGAGCTCATCGCCCTGTCCCTATACTCTCTCCTCCTATCAGCTTGCCCCTTGCATTACAGCATGACTGATTGGCTTCTTGTGTCTCCTTTTCCTCTATGAGTACTGCTGTTTAGGGGTTGCAAGAGGCTGATACCACATCAAATGCAGGAACTTACATTGCTTGCATTTAAAAAAATACTTTTAGGGATGTGTTAATGATTACGAAGCTGCATTCATTTGTGATGTGTGTCTTTTATAACTGTCTGGAGTTTAGTTTTTAAATTGTTATTAAACTCTAATGAAAAAAAAAATAACATCACATTGCAACACTTAAATGTAATCTTGTCTAATCCATGTTGTGCAACAAAATGAGTGGGTCGCTTCCACCTTGGCTCCTTATATTAATCTCTCCCCCTAATATTGTATATGCAGAAAAAGGGGTAAAAGAAAGGGTTTGTGGAGAGATAAATAGCGAACCATGCGTAAAAATATATCAAATTTATTGTACATAAAAACTGTGCAGTTGATAAAACTCATAAATATCATTGTTACATACATTAGTGAATATATTATCCCAGTTTTAACCAACATGATTCATCCCTTCTTAGTAGGTAGCCCAAAATACATAAATTAATTTAATAAAATTTTGATACATATCAGCCATGATTCCTTCCAAATGATCCATTCATTGTATAGTCTCCAAGGTATGTCTATCACAATTCATCCCAAAATGATTCATCCCTACGCGTTTTGCACTCAAGCTTCTTCAGGGGATCGGATTCATCTTATCAAATGGAAATTGTGCGTATAGTTATTGTATATCATTAATTTGGGCGTGCCCACCTTGATGTTGTGCCTATGATAATTGGGGTGACTCATTGCTGGGATTAACCCGGTGTGCGGAAAACCACAATAAATACAATACATTTTATATATTTTTACGCATGGTTCGATATATATCTCCCCACAAACCCTTTCTTTTACCCCTTTTTCTGCTAATCCATGTTGTGCACAGTCCGTTCCATTCAGTACAGGATTTGTTTTTTGGCTAACCACACTTCTGTTTTTTTGGTGTTTCCTATCAGTACCAGTGTCTCTATAGAGGCACCACATAGTGCAGTCTGCCCCCAAAGACTACACAGATATGTTCTGCCACTCTGTGCATGGACAGGCACAAGTGGTACATACAGGCTGGCACTGAAGAGAACCTGTGATCTGCCCATCTCACCTAGAGTTGCCTCATCGCACTCCTTACCAGAGGTCCCCAATACAAAAGGGGTGGTGCTTGCAGTGACTGCGGATGGCGCTGCCAGACAATGATAGTAGATAGATGTAACCAGCACACTAGAGGGATTTGAAATTCAAAGTGATCATTTATTAAAACGTCAGGTCATCAGAACAGTGATCGTTTATTAAAATATCATGTTCTGATGACATGACGTTTTAATAAACGATCACTTTGGATTACAAATCCCTCTGGTGTGCTGGTGACATCTATCTACTATCACTGCAAACATAGCCAGTGCCTATCTACTATCTACTATCTACCACTACATCTATCTACTATCACTGCCTCACCATCACATAGCTGATGACTGACAGTTCACCCCTCACAGACTATATACTATATACATTTCATAATTCAGAGGGCAAGTGGCTGGTATAGTACAGAAGGGGAGCTGCACAATCGCCCCCCCCCCCCCTTTCCTGCTCTGACAGACCTCTGCCTAAATCAAGGGTCTGGTAAAGGATATTGGGGGGGCCCATTTTTTTTTATTTTCATGGGGTCCTCCTTAAAATTCCTACCAGACCTAAAGGGGACCCCACGCTGTTTTTTTTTAAAATGTCACGTTTAACAACACACTAAACTTCATCCAAACAGATTCAAATAAATCTGAATTTTGAAAACTTCTGATCAATCTGATTTCTGAATAACGAATACTGAACTGATCTGAATTTCAGAAAATGAAAAACAAAAAATACAAACCAAAACACAACAAAAACAAAACAAAATTTTTGGCCATGCACATATGTAAAATCAACCCTCAAAGTCCAGTTATTGGTTCAACATTTTGGTGTTCATCAATGACTGATATGAACAAAATCTGATATGGTGGCTAGCCTGGCAAGCTAAAATAGTTGTTAAAAACATGTCAAACTATTTAATGCCTAACTCCGGACAATTTTCTTGTTTTTATTTTTCATTTGTGGGGAAGGGCTAAAATTTCTGCCAGGTTTTTGATTTGCGTCCGTTCACCAAACTCATTATATAATCTAGAAATTGCAAACTTTAATCTGAATCTTGAAAATTTGTTCTGCCCATTCGCAATGGGCGATTGTACCAATGTACCAATATAAAAATAAATTTTGAAAAAAGTGGGGAGAAAGTTCTCCTTTTTATTTGACTTCATTGGCAACATGGGTAAAAAATTTTTATTACATGCTTTCAGCTGCTTATGATGTTATGAATCAGTGAAATTCCCACAGTGTCAGCGACACCATATTCTGGCACCACATACTTTTTAAGTGTAATTGATTTTTTTTACTGTTACATTATTGCCTGGCTTAAATACAGTAGCAGCACCACAATCTTTTTAACTTGAAAAAAAATCCTTTTGGATGTAGTTTTGGCTGTGATACCTGATTGATTTTTTTCTAGCAGTAATACAGTAGGTCTATATTGCTTGTTGGAAGTTGCAGATGCAACAGTTCTAAAAGCTATAGAAAACTTTACTCTTCAAAACAAAAAAAGCTAAATCTCAGTGGCACAACAGTTTCATAGTATTGCTTGTGAGCTTGTTTTACAGTACCACACTATATTGTAAGTTTAATAAAATATCAAACAGTGGAAATAAAAGCACTTAAAAACCACACCACCATATTCCACCAACCTCCTCCCATCTCTGTAGCCCCAATTCTTCCTAAAATATGCAAAATATAGACTCCAAGTATGTGTTTGGTAAAAATCAACTCACATCAGGACAGTATGCAGGCACGTCACTAGGCAGCAAATTAAAAATGTTCTGCAGTGTGGGTCTTTTTTAATTGTATCTATTGTCAACAGCAGCATTGGGGTCTGCAGTCTCTGTCTGTAGCGTACAAAATTAAAAAATACAGTTCAGATCCATGCATATTTTGTATACCTTTTGACTAAGCCGCAATTCCAGAGGGAGAGACAAGGAAGGCATTTTTTTCAGAATATAGTGTAGTGAATGGAGTGTATTTTTTCTGACACAAATCCCCCAAAAAGTACAGACTGCAATGTCAGAGAGAGAGAACAGACAGGTGTTTTCCAGAAAAAAAAATCAAAATGATTCATTTCACACAAACAAGCCAGAAATTGTACAGATTATACACTGTGTAATTGGCCTGTGTAGGCTGCATTTTCAAAGGGAGAGACCAGGTAGGTTTTCATGCAAAATACAAATTAAAGCATAATGTGCAAGCTATGACAAGTGGTCAAGCCTAGACACTAAATAGTCCATGGGGTCTGCTCCTCACTTCAAAGAGTGAATATGTATATGACTAAATGTAAATATGACAGTTTTAGTCAGAAGTGCTGTAAAGTAGTAGTTTGCCAACAACTGTGGAGGTAATATATGAACCAATATACCACTCAGATCCCCCTTTTGCTTTTTACATTGTATTACCAGCTGGGGACAGTGTGTCTGCTCCCCCCCCCTATTTAATCTTCCAGCATTTGTCACTTTACATCCAGTTAACACGTGCCCTCTCTTATTGCTGGACACATAAGGAGAGTGTGTTTACATCTGCTGTAGTGCTTTGATACATCTTGGGAGGAGTGTGATATTTCCTGATCAAATTACTTTAATGTAAGTCCATTTTCATAATTTTATGTTAAAGTGCTTACCTACATTATCCAGTGCACTCTGTTTTGATATTAGGCTTCGATAGAACCCTACTGGAGCCCTAAAAGTCTAACTCCCCATCCCAACATATGCTGCACTATTTACTTTTCGAATTGGGCTCCCCCTGCTCCCTTAATTCCCAGACCACCTTCCCCCTCCATACCTTCCCTGACCCTCCATTACCCCCGTTATCAGTTTGTTATTGATCTTATGCGCACTTACTGCCACATGTACAACACAACTCTGTACCATGCTATATACACTGTATACTACATCTGTGCAGTACTCAACATTTTGTTTAATCTCGACATACTGCAGAATGCACATCTTTGTAGTAACCTGCTTTTAAATTAAAAACAATATATTGAACAAGAAAAATATGATTTTGTTTCTCAGTTGGAGAGATTTTCCATCACTTCCGGACCTGACAAAAAAATGAGGAACATTCTCCCAAATAGGTAATTTGCACTACAAACAGAAATAGCCTCTAACCCATCCCTGCTCTATCCAAATGCTAAATAAAACATTTTGGCAGAAGTTTGGCTTTAAAACGGATTGTAGAATGTGCTAACACATCGTTTTATCTTAAAACTATTTTGTGTAAAGTTAAATGAATTGATTTTCAAAATCCCTTTAACTGTCTTTAATAAAAGTAAGGTAAAAAAAAAAGAAAAAATGTCTTGGTTGCTGTTATGAGACAACATGGGGATATATGGGTTATTAATTATTAAATGAAAAATGCATTGGAGTAAAATACAAATGGACACAAATTGAGGAAATTGCAAAAATGTGGTCTTCATGTCCAAATAAGTGGTTATCACCATCCCTGCAGTATGTCAGCATTCTAATAATTGTAATCTACTATGCCCCCTGTGTAACAAATATAATTATCTTAACAGCTTTTCTACTCAGGCTCTATGCATTTCCATTACAAAGTCAGCATCTTTTAATTAGCATGATGTAATAAATTAGCACTTTTAAAGTCTGTTGAAAAGTCCCTATTTTCTCATCTATTTAATCCTCAGATGTTGTGGAGCGCTGCTCTCCCTTAACTTTAATGAAAAACTGCTGAGACTTAGTTCAGTTCGCTGTACAGATTTTCATATAATATTTCCAATTCACATTTGAGGCAAAAGTTGAGTCAGAGCTGCTGTATAAGTTAGATTTTTTATTTTAATAATAATTATTGAAAAGGTACATAGCAATTAAATAACTGCACAATTTTCCTAAAGAAACATATTGTTTGTGCAGACATCATAGAAGTATTCTAGTCTTTAGTACCACTTATTATAGTCCCCCATTGCTGATGTTAAGCCACACCCCTATCAATTATCATCACAAGTACATGATGGAATAATATTTGATGCTAGATGCCCTAAGGAAACCGTGTAATTATGAAGATTCTGTAACAGAAGGTATCTCAGGATCATGAGGCAATATGACAACTGAGCAGATGATGTGAAAATTTTTAAAATTATTGCCAGTAAAAAACATTCCCTTGTTAATAATTAAAGTATTTCTGTGTTGGAAGAAAAAAAAGGCAGCACATTCCTTTGTTCAACACTCATAAGCAACTGCTTACCTTTTGTCAAGTATTTCTGAATGGCCGCATATATATCCCAGCAGAAATTATTGTGTTCCCACATTTTAAAAACTACTGCAATTATTTGTTAAATACAGTAATCTATAGCCAGAGCTGGATTTCTATCACTGGAGCTTAGACACACAAACATTGGTAATCAAGAACACCCCCCTACCAAAATCCCCTGTTTTATAAACAACATTTCATTGGTTTACTGGTGCTCAGCTAGCCTAGAATATTGAGACATTGATGTGTAAACAAGCTTATATAGGAAGCTGTATTATCATTGCTCATACGGAAAAAGTGTTTGGGACAGTTATACTGGGAAAAGCCACCGCTTTGCCTCTGCCTCGTATAGGGATAGTTCTGCTATGCTTAAATCTGGCCATGCCCAAAGCAAACAATCATGAAATGATTTAGTGACAAGTAAATTGAACTCAGGTTCTGGTTTTTTAGTTACTTTTACTCTAGTACTAGCTTAAATAAGTAGTCCATGTCAATTCAGAGATGACCTAACAATATAAGATTTAACCAGAAGATAGCTATGTAAGTGAACATTATGCTTACAACTCATCATAATCCTGATAACATTTGACAACTCCAATAAACAAGAGTCCCTATACCTCTCAATGTGGGGAAGGTCAAATCAATATAGAATATCCTTGTGAAACTTTAAAACTAAACAGAAATAAATAATTCACGTCTTAAAGCAAACTCTCCAGTTCTCTTGGGGCACCTACATATTTATAAGTGTTTTACATAGGTAGAAAATAATATCTATTAGAATTAAGATAATATACATACATTAAAATAACCTACTCTTCAATGTAATAATGATTAATCTGTTAGTAAGTGACAGACCTAACTACAATTACTCTTGCTTCCTACATTGCTAATGTTACAGAGCATTACACTCCCTATAGAAACAATGTGTGAACCCACTCATGGCCATTCTCACAGCAAACTATTATCACAGCTGGAGGGAAAAAGCTATCAGTGGTTGATTTACACAAATAGCAGGTGGTAACATGGTCCTAGCTAAATAGGAGTCAGAGTGGAATGAACTTAAGTCTGGAATTTACTTAGTGAAATTTAAAGTTAACGCACAATAACCGAGACAGTGTGTTGGTACAGTGGTCAAAAGCACTGATGTGCTGAATTATTATTCCACCAGAACCATAGCTAAGGGTATAATAATACAGCAGTATTATTCTGCATGTGTTTTAGATTAAAAAATGAATTAGCTGCAGTGAATGTTGGTGAATATCATATTCACTGCTTTAGAATTATGTCCCTATGTGTTTGCATGGGTTCTGTGCTACAAACATAAATATTGATAGGTTAACTGCTTTTGAAAGTGAATTGGCCTTATTTTGAAAGTAATTGCAGTCAATACACTTAATTAGTTGGCCTTACGATTAACATTATTAGCCTTTAACCAGCATCCCTGATACATCAGACACTAAATCTTGGTGCTGATCTCGGAAACAGTTACTGTAGGTTGTAGTGGTGACACTGTAATATACTGACAGAAATGTTTCTGTTTCTAGATCCAACAATGCTCAGTGTGTGCACTGGAGATAGAAACCCCCAATGGCATCATAGCCTCACCACCACTCCATTCTGCCACAGAGAGTCATTGACATTATAGAACGTCCCTGTGCCATTTCTATTAAGCATTTTGCAGAGTAAATATCCTCCCAATGTTGTGTCAATGTTGTGTCAGTTTACTGACATCTGATAGGCAGACCATGATTGGGCAGAGTCATAATGAATTTGCCCAATCATGGTTCTAATTCAATACTGAGCCCTGATTGGGCAAAGTCTTGCATCTGACCTGTGGTCAGGTGCAAGACTTTAACAAATCAGAGCTTCAGAGGGCATTTTGCCTTATGGCATGTCCGCGGTCGAACAAACCACGAACATCCCATAAAGTTCAGCATTCTGCGAACGCTCGAACTGCTCATCCCTACAGCTCACAAGATTTCTGGCTAGATCAACATGTTTTATTTGAACGTATAAAATGTATAACAAAATGCTTTCAATGGTATATTTAACAGATCAAAAGGGACCGCATAAGTAAACATTAATTGTTAGAATTCACATACACTTAGTGAAATAGCTATCCAGTAGTGATTATTCTTCTTTATATCAATTATATGGGGGGGCAGATACATTTTGCCTCCACTTAAATAGAAAATGAATGGGAAAAGATATTTTAATGAAATAAAAAAATATACCAACATCATTTATTTTCAAAGCTGCATAATTATTTTTCTACAAAATCACCACACACTTCAATACATTTCCACACTTCACCAACGCTGCACTAGTTTTTATAATCCGTCCTTAAAAAAAATCTGTGTTTTGATTTTGAAACCATTTCCTCACTGCAGACTTAACCTCTTCATCACAGATGAAGAGCTGGCCCTTCAAGTCTTTTAGTTTTGGGAACAAGTGCCACTAGGAGCTAGTAGCCAGGTCTGGGCTATATGGTGGATGCAGCATGAATTGCATCTCTTCCTGCACTTGAGTTGTCTTGTTGAAGAAGTGTTTCATTTCTGTTGTTCTCATTTGTCCTTGCAGACATTCTTGAAAAAGGAACAACAATAAACTCTTAACTTTATATTGAAACTCTTACTGCATTAAAAAGAAGAATCAAATGAATTGGAATAAAACATGAAATAATTATTCAACAAGACAATGCCAGGCCTCACACAAGTGCAGAAACAAGAGATTCAATTCAATGCCTGGACTTTTAAGTGCTGCTGCAGCCCAGACCTGGCTCCTAGTGATTTCCACCTGTTCCCAAAACTAAAGGAACACTTGAATGGCCAGTGCTTTATCTGTTCACAAAAAAGTGTGAGCACAGTTTGCCATGGTAGCCAACTTTTCTAAATCAGAGATAATGATTCTCTGTTATTTAGTAGAATCCTTTAATATCTTTATCTATTTTGTTGCTTTGTCTCCTAGACAGAGATTAGCTTCATCACCAAGGCTCACACCTTTGCCTTATCCTTTTTCACTGTGATGAAATGATCTGAAAATTGGTAAGGAAATTCAGAATTCTTTCTGTTGCACTGGACTCATTAGAAGGCTAAAAAATAAATTTACAGGGATTTATTGGAAATAAAAATCCTCTTTATTTATCCCATGCCCCATCTCCACCACTGTTAAAAACCATAGTAGATTCCAACAGTCCATTTCCTACACTGTGACTTTTAATTAGTTCACTCATTCCATAGAATGCACGATTTGTACAATTTTGCAGCATGTAAAATCTAATAATATAGTGTGGGATCAACATTTCCACATTGCTATACAACAACAACAACAACAGATTTGCAAGTCTATTTCTTCACAATAAGGCAAGGATGAAGAAAATCTCTTAACTCCTTCATGACTGAGCTAGTTTTCAGTTTCTGTTCATAAATGACTGACACACTTTTTACATTTTTGCTGTGTGATTCTTCCACGGCAGTAATATACTTTCTTACTAAATGTACCCACACATATTATATATTGTTTGTTAGAGGACAGATAGGGCTATATAATTATATCAAACGTATACCTAACGCCTCACTTAGTTCGATTAAAATATAAAAAATGAGGAAAAAACATAAAGAAAACACTTTTTTCACAAGATATGATTAGTACATTACATGTTTTATAATAATTATAGTATAAAATAAATATATATATACATAATTTATATTTTCCTAATTTGTTTTTTACACTTTTTTTACACTTTGTTAAAAAAAGTTAAAAAAATTGTCCATTTATATCAAGCAGTCACTATGACTGCTTGATAAATTAACTTTTTTAATTTTTAGTTATTATTAGGCTGCTCCAAACTTAGGAACAGCTAATAACAACCTTAGAGACTGATCCTGACAGCATGTCAGAATCAAATCTCACTAAATGTTTCTGATCCTGCCTAGATGATCAGAAGTGATACATTTCTGTGCCTGAAATGTATCATAAACATCCGGCCAGTCTATGGAGCTGTCAAAACGAATAGCAGAGAGGTGACTCACTCTGCTACCTCTCTGCTATCTTAGCTGTCAAATACGGGAACGCTATTTAACGATCCCGTATTTGTATGTAACGGCTTCATCCTTTCATTAATGAAAGAAAGAAGCTTTTACAAAAGCTTAACTATTTCATTAATGAATGCCTCAATACTGAGGCATTCATTAATGAATAGTAACTGCTGAGAATTAGTGGTTACCGGCATTACAGAGCCTTAAATAACTCGTCACGTACAGTGTACAGGGCCAGTCATATAGACACTTTGTGGCAGGGCGTACAGTGTACGTCTCCCGTCACGAAGGGGTTAATTAAAACATTTTTAGGCTATCATGCAAGTTCAAAAACCTGGGGAATTTATCATACAGAATTCTATTATCAAGAAAAATTATCAACAGCTTGTTTGTGACACACATACCATCTTCTAATAAGTAGCAATGTTTCTGACCCAATTTTTTTTTTACAAGCTGTTACTATGAAATAAAAAACAGGAAACAAAAGAAAATGACTAAAAATGCTATTCTGCATGCATATTATAAAATGTTTTGAAATTTTATTGGCATTTTTGCCTGGCCCACTAACAGTACAGGGTTAATGCTCAATGTTATCAGTCTTCCATTTCCATTGTTGTGATAAAGCAAATGGAGCATCCACTCATTGTATTCATGTGCCTTTGCTTTAAGTCTTATATTTGTGGGATGAGCAGGGGTTATTAAGAGTCTTCTTTTTACAGTAACATACATGGTGGATCTTCCTTACAGAAGAGAGGATAGAACGCTCATTCCTAGACAGGAATTATGCAATAGCACAAGTAAAGCTGGGAATAATGTTATGTCATTTTTACTTTCCAATGTAAAAAATATATAAGTTTTCTGTAATGTAAATATGTTAAATACCATTACTACTGTCTACTACTATTACCATAATATATATGTATTAAATATAAAACATAAAATAAAAATACACTGTATACAAAATAATATCATCTAAAGGGAATGTCCACAATTTATAGACATTTGCGATTTTACAGAGCTCTGAAAGTCAGAACTTACAAGATCTAAAGGGTTCTAAAGAAAGGCAAAGCCTTCTGCATATGCTGGTTTGGTGTTTGTTAGAAGTTCCCTTTATATATATTGTAAGCCTTGTGCACAACATTCTCGATATATCAGTGACACAAAAAATTCCATGTCTTAGGATCTCATTGTCATGTACTACAACATGTTATGATCGAACTGTTTTGAATATATGTGTCTCATGTACTATTAACAAATGTATCTTCATTACTCAGCCATCAATGTGATCCAAACTTTAATTATTAGTTCTAGTTTTATAGGGCAGGTTTGAAGTTATTTGGAGGATGTTGGACTATGCACTGTGTTCTCAGTAGTGACAAATTAAAATGATTCACAAATCAGTTCTATTAGCAAATTGTGATTTTTGTGATTCGACTAAATAAATGTCTACAGATTGTGCAATGTGCATAGAATATACAATAAATAAACCACTGAATTTACTTATTCTCCACAGATCAGTCAGATATAAGGGCATATAATGTATACAGGCAAATTAAAACCTGATGAATTGCTGTTTTTGTTATTATACTGTCCCCTACTACAGGGCTATGAAATAGTTAAATGTGTTTTTGTAAGACAATGTTTAATAGATACATTAATTCTGATATGTTGATGGAGTAATCGTAATGGCATATTAATGGGTATTTGTAACATGGAAGCACTATGCCAGCATGAAGAAATTGATTGAAATAATATGTAAAAAAAACAAAAAAAAATAAAACATGTTTTTATTGATAAGTAACCAGCAGTGAAAGGGGTGACATATTCCTTTACAGAGAGACTCTAGGTTTAAATAATACTATTGTAATGTGAAGGTGGTTGGTTGGTAGCATTTGTAATTGGTACAAACAATGATGAATGTTTTAGTGCATTTTGGAAAAATCCTCTTTGAAGACTATTATAGTCCCATGTGCCTCCCTGTGGTTTTTGCAGTGTCAGGTCATGTCCTAATTGTGATACATTGGTCGAGTAAAACTTGCAACCCTTATGCAAGATTATTTTTAATCTGTCACAAATGAAGCTCTGTCTGAGTGCTATAGAACATACTTGAAACACTAAAGAGATATATTGCCTCAGCTTTAGAGCAGAAAGCTGCAAAGGAGTTGGGAGCTCGGCATCAGAATTGTAGATAAATATTTAAAATAGCTACTCCCACTGTGAATTTTGGTATTACATTTTTAATTTGTGCAATGACAGACTTGGCAAAAATATGCTACTTTAATCAGGAATCTGCTGTATGTCTAAATGCTCTTTTCATGGCAGCAGGCTGCCATTCAGACAGCCCGTACCATTTTCATAATAAGTAGATGTTAAAGAGTGCCTATACAGAAAATTAATTTCGTTTTTAAGTTAGTGTATGTGGTCAATGATGTATGCTCTATATCAGGGCTCAAAATTTCCACTCGCCTGCTGGAAATTTGTGTCTCCAGGTACCGGTCCACAGGCCAACTCTGGCCCGCGAGTCGGTACTATGTGCCCCGCAGCCTGTCGCAGCCTGCAGACCGCGTACCCGACTTGCGGGAGCAGCTCCACGGTCAGCATATGTGTCGGATGAAGACCGCAGAGCAGCTCCTGTCAGCTCTGGCTTCCTTTGGCCGGAGCTCTGACAGTTCTGAGCTCCGGCCGAAAGAAAGAATGTATGTGAGGAGGATCGATCCCTAGTTATTTGGGGGTGATTAGTGAGACCTCACTAATCACCCCAGATAACCAGGGATCGATCCTGCTCACAGCCTCCTACCTGCAAAGACGTGAACAGGTGAGGGGGCGGGTTGAGTGTATTATCATTTTGTGTGTGGGGGGTTAATAAGGGGGAGTATATTATTTTATGTGTGTGAGGGGGTTAATACGGGGGAGTATATTATTTTATGTGTGTGAGGGGGTTAATACGGGGGAGTATATTATTTTATGTGTGTGAGGGGGTTAATACGGGGGAGTATATTATTTTATGTGTGTGAGGGGGTTAATACGGGGGAGTATATTATTTTATGTGTGTGAGGGGGTTAATACGGGGGAGTATATTATTTTATGTGTGTGAGGGGGTTAATACGGGGGAGTATATTATTTTATGTGTGTGAGGGGGTTAATACGGGGGAGTATATTATTTTATGTGTGTGAGGGGGTTAATACGGGGGAGTATATTATTTTATGTGTGTGAGGGGGTTAATACGGGGGAGTATATTATTTTATGTGTGTGAGGGGGTTAATACGGGGGAGTATATTATTTTATGTGTGTGAGGGGGTTAATACGGGGGAGTATATTATTTTATGTGTGTGAGGGGGTTAATACGGGGGAGTATATTATTTTATGTGTGTGAGGGGGTTAATACGGGGGAGTATATTATTTTATGTGTGTGAGGGGGTTAATACGGGGGAGTATATTATTTTATGTGTGTGAGGGGGTTAATACGGGGGAGTATATTATTTTATGTGTGTGAGGGGGTTAATACGGGGGAGTATATTATTTTATGTGTGTGAGGGGGTTAATACGGGGGAGTATATTATTTTATGTGTGTGAGGGGGTTAATACGGGGGAGTATATTATTTTATGTGTGTGAGGGGGTTAATACGGGGGAGTATATTATTTTATGTGTGTGAGGGGGTTAATACGGGGGAGTATATTATTTTATGTGTGTGAGGGGGTTAATACGGGGGAGTATATTATTTTATGTGTGTGAGGGGGTTAATACGGGGGAGTATATTATTTTATGTGTGTGAGGGGGTTAATACGGGGGAGTATATTATTTTATGTGTGTGAGGGGGTTAATACGGGGGAGTATATTATTTTATGTGTGTGAGGGGGTTAATACGGGGGAGTATATTATTTTATGTGTGTGAGGGGGTTAATACGGGGGAGTATATTATTTTATGTGTGTGAGGGGGTTAATACGGGGGAGTATATTATTTTATGTGTGTGAGGGGGTTAATACGGGGGAGTATATTATTTTATGTGTGTGGGGGGGTAATAAGGGGGAGTATATTATTTTATGTGTGTGGGGGGTTAGAAAGGGGGAGTATATTATTTTATGTGTGTGTATGGGGTTAATAAGGGGGTGCATATTATTTTATGTGGGGGGGTTAATAAGGGTGGAGTATATTATTTTATGTGTGTGGGGGGCTTATAACAGGGGGAGTGTATTATTTTTTGTGTGCGGGGGGAATTGTATTATTATATTTGTGTGTGGGGGGTTGTAACGTTGAGAAGTGTATTATTGTGTTTTAAGCTGCCCATACACCTTACAACCAGGGTAAGGTCATTAAAATCTAGTACGATCCTCCCATCTTGGACAGGCAGATCATACTTGCGAACATGATTCCAATGCTGAGCGGGCATTGTGCGCTTGCGCACACCGGCCTGTGTGGCATTCGTCTTCCGAGGACGCCACCAACCCGCCAAAAATCGTACGATTTTCAGCAGGTTTTCCAGCGTGCATGGAAGACAAAAGTCGTACGACCTTACAGTAGAAGCGGTCGCACGCTGCCCATACACCTGCCCTGCCCTGACAAAAGGATAACTGTTTCAAAAATGTGTAGCCAGCCATTGTAATGTATGGAGAAAATGATTAACACTGTACCCCCTTCTCACCTAGTAGCTGCCCTTCAATCCACAAGGCAGCCCATGGCCAGATTAAATTTTGACAAATAGTATACAGTGAAGAAATTAGGTGTGTAAAAAAAGGCACAAAGTGCAGGAGAGAAGGTCATGCTACAGCATGGGAAGGGCTTAGTTTACCCTATGAGAGTGAAAAGATCAGCTTTTAATCATTTGATGGTCATTCCACCGGTTTCCAGAAAGCTGTAAGGCTTTCCTGGATAGGGCTATTGTGGGAGTAATAGGGCTCATGCAAATAAGTGCATATGCGGTCATACCAGCATACATGTGTATCAGACGTAAAATATGCCTGTATTTGCGTGACCTGGGAGCCCTTGCTGCAGCATTTTTTTCTCCATAGGAATGTATGGACAGAAAATGCTATACGCGGGTATACTCACATAAATGCTGTTACTGACATTTACATACACATGAGCATCAGTTCATGAACATCGAAATTTCCATTCGGGATTGGACGCCTCTACATGTGGAAACCCACATGCATTGTAAACCTGCATACAGTGTTTTCTGTTCATACATTCCTATGGACAAAAAAAGCAGCATATGGGACTTCCAGGCAATGAAAACACAGGCATATTTTACACTGTATGCCAATATGCCTGTATTTGCGTCCATGTGCATGAGCCGATAAAGTTAAAGGAAATCATGGTTTTCAGTCAGTCTTTTAAAATGTACACGTTATACAATTTTTAATTATTTGTACATACTTTTATTCACAAATAATAATGTGTTTCATGGTGCATTCAAAACACTTTGGGGGTTATTCACTAAGCTGCCGAAGGCAGCCGAATAAATAACTGAGCCAAAGTGAATCCAGCCGAAGCTTCTTCAGCTATTCACTGCAGCCGTGTACAGCTATTTTGAGTCGTCCATCGGCTGCATTTGGCTCACTTCATCACCCTTCGGTTTCGAAGTTTGGCATGTTTGGCTGAACTGAAGAGAAGAACCCACTCACCTCAGCCAATGCAACATCTGGATCAGCTGAGACGAATGTTCGGCAGTTCATTTCCTACTGTCCACCCCTATTCTCCAAGGGGCCGAACAGCAGAGAGTGAATTGCTGAACTCTCAGCTCAGTCATTCTGTTCGCTACCTCACCTCAAACAAAAAAAACCCCAGCATGGTGTCTCTTTCCCAAGGCATACCAGACCCTTTGGGTCTGTTAGAAATGTTAGGGGGACCGCCATCTAAAAAAAAAAAAAATCATACCAAACCTAAAAAAAAAGTGTGTGGTCCCCCTATAGTCTTTTACCAGACCCTTGATCCAAGCATCAGCCTGGCAGAGCAGGAAAAGGGGGGGGGGGGGAGGGAGGGAACGAGCGTGCGGCATCATCCATCATGATTCAAGTGGATCTACATTGCTGGATGATATGATTGACCTGTGGATTACAATAATGGGCACTTTTTTTTAATAAAGTGCCTGTGCTGTGTTTTTTTTTCAAATAAATGACTTATAGGAATCTAGGAGAACCTAGATTCCTATAAGTCCCCCTGAATGCAGACCCCCACAATCACAGGGACACGGTTACAGGGAAGAGGCCTTTTTCCTCATCGACATGGTGACATGATGACAAGAAGCTTTGCTAGGGTGTCGGCGGGCGTCATTCAGCATGATTGACAAGAATCTACATTACTGGATGATGTTATTGACCAGTGGATTGCATCATTGGAGCCTTTTTGGTTGTTTTTTTGGCTCTTTAGTGAATCAGGAGTAAGTGAGTAAGGAGTAGTGAATCAGGCAGCGTGTAAAGACTCACCACCCGGCTTCCTGATTAACAAGAAAGTCCCCTCTTACCTTAGTATGTACATCCTGTCACCCCCGGGGCCTCTCCAGCAAGAACGCTGCCTTTTTCCGGTACCCAGCTGGAGCCGTCTGGCCCGCCAATCAGGAAGCCGGGCACAGTGTAATGACGTGACGCACTGCTTTCTGATTGGCCGGGAGGCCGGCTCCATGCTCTCTCGTCATGAGATGACGAGGGGGCATGAAGCCAGCTTCCCAGCAAATCAGAAAGCAGGGCGTCACGTCATTACACCAGTGCAGATACTTGGCATTTTCATGAGAACTACCAAGGTTGCAGCGGTTGCAGCTGGGACCTGGCTCTGGCACTCCACCACTGTCCTGAAATCATTAGTCTGTATTGTTTTAGACAAACTGTCACATGACAATAAACAAAAATGTATCAGTACTCGTACTCGCAAAACTAGTATCTGTGCATCACTTGATTTATATTTATAAAATCAAAATTGTACATTAAAACAGAGATGTACAAATTCCAGGAGCTCTGTGTGCTCCCTACAAATGACAGCTGCCTCCTAATTTTTGAATTTTTCTCTAGTGTAGTCCTGGAGCTCAAAAGTATCGGTACATGTACTCATACTTGTACCGAGTACTGTACTTGGTATCTGTGCAACCCTAGTAAAAAGCCATGGCAGTGTCTAAAGTTCCCTTCCAAAAAAACAAAAACTTAAGAAACAAGATGAGTTTCTATCTGGGAAATCTGTATCTAAAAATCATCAATCGTTGGTCCAAAGTTAGTTACAGAATGAAAATAAAATGATATTAAGTACAAAAAATACAAAACAAGTATATTAAGTACAAAAAAGTATGAAAAAACTTACATTATAAATACACGTGCTTGGTCCACACCTGATATGGACTTTGTTAGGACTAGAGAGGGCTTGTCTGTCAGGATGTATATAGACATCAACTTTATTTTTTTTTCTTTCTTCATTTTTCAAGAACTTATGGCAAAAAATAAAATCTGCAAAAGACTCACCATGCCTCTTAGCAAATACCTTTGGTCTGTTTTAAAAAATGTGGTGATTTTTACAGTCCTAGTACCCCAGGAACCCCATTTCAAAAAAACAAAAAAAAAGTGCATGAGGTTCCCCCTCAAAGTCATACTAGGGGGAAAAAAATCACGGGGTTCCCCCCTAAAATTCCTAACCAGACCCTTGATCCGAGCACAGGCCTTCCACAGCAGGAAAGGGAGGGGGGACGAGTGAGTGCCCCCCCGCCATATCAGGCCACATACCCTCGGCACTGGGAGGGTGCTTTTCCAGGGTCGCCCCTGGAAAAGCACCTTGTTCCCCTGCTGATGGGGTCATGGGTTTCTTCCCCACAAGCCCTGGGGTGTTGGTTGTGGGGGTAGGGGGGCTTATTCACATCGGGGAAATGTAAAAAAAAATTTTTTAACATGGATCCCCCAACATAATCCTAAGGTCAATCACGACATCCAGCGTTGTCCACATCTACGACAACTCGATGAAAAAATAAATAGAAATAATAAAGAAAAAAACGTGATGCCTGCCGACCCCTCCACTCTCAATAAATTCCTGCCGCAGAATGGCATTCTGAGAGATGGCGGCAAAATATATTCAATTGGGCGGACCTAGCGGTGACATCACTGCTAGCTCCGCCCAACTGTTTACATTTGTCCGTCACCTGACAGGACTTAGCTGTGAGTCATGTTTTGCGCAAAGTCATCATTACTTTGTACAATCATGGCTCTTAGAGTGCACTGTGCCGTGATTGGGCAAAGTCTTGCACCTGACCTGTGGTCAGGGGTTGACAAGGTACTGTGTGGTGTTCCGAACACACGAACTACCGATTTTCGAGTCGAACTGTTGTTGGATTTGAACATCGAGCCCATCCCTAATCAGGGTACCAATACTGATGATGGCAATTAGGACACTGCTGCTGGCTGACATTGGTGCTAGAACACTGGAACTGGTGCTGGCTGGTGATCCGGACACTGGTGCTGGCACAGGTATCAAAACACTTGTACTGGTGTTGGCAATCAAGACACTGTTGCTGGTTGGCACTGGTAATTTTACAACTTGGTGCCTGAGTGAACACTGTTATGGTCTCTTTCTCCCTTTCCTTTCACAGGGTCGGCCTTAGGGGTGTGTGAGCAGTGCGGCCGCACAGGGCGCCATGGCAACAAAGGCGCCAGGCGGCCGACACAGCTCATCCTAGGGGCGGCTTCTCTCCTCCTCTCTGCTGGCCATCCGACATGACAGCGATCCCACGTGCGCTCCCTCGCTCGCCAAGCAGGGGGGCACAGCCTGCTGTCAGGATGACTGAGCGGTGAGGGGGAGAGAAGCCGCGCCCGCAGCTGTCAGGATGGCCGAGCAGAGAGGAGATCGGAACCGTTTTCATCCAGTCAGTTTCAGGATGACAGCGGCTCTTTGCGTGGCATGGCGGGGGATAGGTAAATATCATTGATACTTACCAATCCTCCGTGTGAGAAGGACAAACACTGGAGCGATCGTCTGATCACTCCAGTGTTTGTAAATAACTGGGGACACATAGTACTATGTGTCCCCAGTTATGAATGAACAGGCTGTGATTTACATCACAGCCTGTTCATTCAAGATTTCCTCAATGGGGAGAAGCACTCAGTACAGAGGCTCCTCCCCATTCAGAAACTACTGATAGTAAATATTTGACTATCAGCAGTGTCTGAATGAATGGAAAGCCTCTGTACTGAGTGCTTCCCATTCATTATCTGCTGAGGCTGCAGAAAAAGAAATTGAGGATTTGGTGTCCTCAATTTCTTTTCTATTTTAAAAGGGAAATGTTAGACCCCTAATATTTCCATGAAGCCCCCCCCCCCAACAGTAAAAAATAAATAATAATAATAAAAAATAATAAAAATAATAAAAAATGAAAAACAAATGTAAAAAAAAAATATTTTAAAAAAGTGAAAACTGCCCCCCCCCCCACACATGCATATTATTAGACATGTGCAAAGACTAAAAATTAATTTCAGATGAAATGACCGACAACTAAAAATGTTTCATTCGTTTCATCAAACAAAACACATTTTATGCTATTTTGGATTAGGGCATTGGCGTGTTCTGGAGGCAGGGCGCATGACGTCATATAACACCGCACGTGTTGGGTGCCGCCATCTTGGTGTATATCTAGGTATACACCAAGATGGTGGGGCCAATATCGGCGTGTGATGTCACCTGACGCCACGCATGCATGGCGTCATGTAACATCATTCTCCCTGCCTCCAAGATGGTAGCACGCATTGTGCCTGGATACTTTTTCCGTATATTCGGACATATAGTACTTCATTCATTTTACACGTAGTCTAGGTTTTGTGTTTTGTGTTCTATTTTTACTTTTTTAGATGCACTTACTTGAAAAAAGGGTGTGCGTGACAACCTGACACTTTATTTTTATAGATTATATTTTAGTTTGACATTTATTGTTTGCCTTCTGTTGTTTTATTTAATAAGAATACTTATATTGTGCCAACAAGTTTAATACCTTTGAATAAAAGTTTTATTTTTATCATACTATTTAATATGTTTCTTTGCGGCTTAACAAAATTGGAGTCTTTAAATTGTGCGGATATTGGGGAAATGGGTGTGGTTACTGGGGGTGTGGCCACTAAAGGGTGTGACCACTTAGGGGTGTGGTCACTGAGGGGCGCTGTAAAGCTTTCTCGCACAGGGCGCCCTAAAGGCCTAAGGCCGGCCCTGTCCTTTCACACCTAAAGCGTGTGTGAGAGAAAAGGGAGAGAAAGGCTGAAAAACACAGCCATTGTTTACATTTGATTGATTTAATTGGTCGCAGCGATTATGTGGTACAGAGCCTCTCTGATTGGCTCTGTGACTCTTGCATGTGATCTGCTGTAACCAACCATGAAACAAACACAACCACAGACCTGTGTGCATGCAAACTATCCAAATACCTGAAAATTTTTTAGGTATACCAAATTTTAGCACTTTTAGCATTAAGAGGGTTATTCACAAAGCTAGCCGAAGGATCAGCCGTAGCTCCGGCTGATCCTTCGGCTAGCTTCAGCTGCTGGAACCCTTTGGTTCAGTGATCTCATGGCTGGCTCCGCCCAGTTGCAATGATAGATCAGCATCCCCAGGTTACTTGGAGTCAGCACGTGGCCTGGTGGTATGGTGCAGATGCTCGATCACCCCCCTTCCTACCTTGCCAAGACTGTGCTTGGATCAAGGGGCTGGTAGGAATTTTAGGGGGGGGCATCATGTTTGTATCCCCATTTTTGGGGGCTCAGGTTCCCCCTTTAAATTCCTACCAGACCTAAAGGGTCTGGCATGACTTTTGGAAGAACCCCACGCACTTTTTTTTAACTGGGGGGGGGGTCCCTCCTAACATTCCTACCAGACCTAAAGGGTCTGGCATCAATTGGGTGGAACCTCACACTTTTTATTTTTCTCCTCTGCGGACTGTATAAAAAATGTATTTATTTTTCTTTTCACTAATGTCACTTTGCTGCAACGAACATTCGTTCATAACGAGAATGCATACATACTGCCGCTAATGAAAATTCGGATTTCATCCAAATCCGAATCCCGAAACTAATAGACTTTTGGACCCGAATCCCGAAAAACAAATCAATGTAAAATCCAAATGAAAACGGAACAAAACACATTTTTTGGCTAATGTAGTCCTTAGATGGGAAGTTGTTGAGAGTGAAGCCAGTCCATAACAAGTTCAGGAGCAGTGCAGAAATGTATTTTCCTATTATTGATAATACGCAGGCATGCTGGATATGTCATTTGAATGTCGCTTCAATAAATGTGTTTCTTTCTGTAGTACAGCTAGAGGTGGCCATGTTTTAGCAAACATTAGCGAATGTATTTTGCAGCCAGTGCTCTCTGTGGGAGCACATCATATTAGCAGAATTGATGATTTTGTTCCATATATTTGCCATTACAATATTTACCCTTCATTGTTTCAAAAACTTTAGGACACAACAGTAAGGCTTACTTTCTCTACACATGAAAGTTTGCATTATCCATTGAGCTGTTACATATTCTTATTTTGGGGATTGTTTTACTGATATGCTTTTAGAGTATGCTTATAATGATGCCCATTAGAATATTGGCACAGATCAACTTCATTTAAATAATCTGGCTCAAAGCATTTATTTGTTCCAATATGTCACATTTATAAACGAATTTAGCTACTTTTTTTTAAACACCATAATGATATAATGATTAATTATAGGCTACAACTGTCATTTAAAATAAGACAGCAATACATTTGAGGCAAAATAGTTCTATTATGTCATTTTGTCTTCCGCAAGCAAATTGTTTGCTATGGCTGTTTAGGCAGGTCCCTGTAGGCACTTAGATTGAAAAGGAAGAACAGAGTTGGCTGGATTAGTTTTTGACAGGTCATTGCTGGATCACATCTTCACCATCTGTCAGCTCATCAAGAGCGTTAGAGGTTTTTGGCTCAAACTCACAATAATTGTGTTATGTTCATCAGTTCTGGTAAAAAAACATACTTAATCTAAGAATATCTTCAGCTTTCTGGCTCTGAATTGATACAATTCTATAAATAAAACATGTATGTCATTAGTTCACATCTTTGTCTTAAAGTGATGCAAGGTATTTCCAGAACAACGAAAACAAGAAGAGGAATATTTAAAAACATAGGTGTAAGAGAGATATTGTATGTTTTGTTACAACTCATGGCAAATGTGTTTTGAGGTTTTGAGGGATCAAAGCAAGATCATGGAATATGCCCTACATGTTTCATCTCTTATAATCTTTCTTCTGTTAAAGAATCTGTTAAAGTCAAACGTGTCATAGGTGAGAGCTTGAAGAGGGCATACAAGGCTTAATTGTGATACTGGACACAAAGTTTCTGGTAAGTGCTTCTGGTAAGCACTGAACATTAATTTCCCTATGGAATGGCAGATGGTTTAATATATTAAAACTACAGAGAAAAATGGAGCTACATAACCAAAGTATTGTATGTTTAGCCACGTGAAAGCCATTTAAGTCAAAAATAGAAATAACATTTTTTAAAATCTTTTACATGAGAAACGCACTTAGGTAACTGAGTAAAATCTGATATTTTTTTCTTACTTTTTTCAGTTCTCGTTCCAAAAAAAGTTTTTCCTAATAGGATTCTAACATTAAATGGCCCTTAACATAATCAATTGGCATAAATTAAAGGAACTAGCTCTATGGTCCTGTCATTAGATAACACTTTTGACAGAGTAGATTAGTACTTTATTTTTCAAAGCTTCATCATTGTGCAGTTTTCCAATGCACATTAGCAGCACTTAACCCTTTCGCTGCCAAGCCCTCCGGAACATTTTTCAAATCAGCTGGCCAAGCCATTTTTGAATTTTCTGCAATTTTTTTCGATTAATTTGATTTTCAACTGCTGCGTTGCTAGCGTTTGTAAAAGACCCCCCAAACCATATATTTTCTGAAAGCGCAGGCCCGGTAGAATAAAAAGATGGTGATACTAAATTTGTAGGCCCTGCGATAATTGCGCAAATGTTTCTCAAATTAATATTAAACCGATAAAAATACACAATTCAATTGTTAAAACACACCAAAATCAGTATCCGTGCACAAAATAAATTATTTTCTGACTAAATCTAAAAGATAAAACTGTA